>NC_077222.1:99437784-99737784 GCF_024763615.1 Phlebotomus papatasi | reverse complement strand
ATCGAGTTGCACTTCCCTAAAAAGTAGAACACTTCTCAAGTGCAATTTGTCTAATCGAAAATGTAATATTGAGAACTCACCATTTTATCTCTCGGCGACAAATTTAATCTTATCAAATTTGAAAATTGTTTTACGCTCCCTATAAGAAACTACGTGTCCCTGGGTAATTTAATATCTGAATTTATATTGTTTCCTTTTACAATAGACATTGCAAAGGGTTGTGCAATAATTTTCATCAAGAGATTAGCTGAATGGGGATAAAATAAAATCCTATTTGCTTAATTTTGCAAAAAAAAGACACCCACGTATAATCCAATGGTTTCATAGGGCGCATAACCAGTGGGAAAATACAATTTCTTCCAATGGATTTTATCATTCCAGCACTATCCCAATAGTAATGGAGAGAAAGGTGAGGATTTGAGACGGTCAGAATGTAGGTTAATGATATGAGCAAAATGTACACTGTCTGCGAGAGATAAAAATGGCAACAATTCAAAAATGGGGATTGTAAGAACAATATAGAAGGAAAGTATGAGCTTGGCGAGTGCCAAGTGCAATTCACATAGACACACACATAATTGCATTTAGTACTCACTTGAAAATGTGCTTGGGATCCAGGGCCGTCGAGGACGACAGTGATGATTTTGCACTTAAGTCTAACGGCTGCTCGCTATTTGTGATCGTCTCACTGGGGCTAGATGAGGGTTTTATCGTGGGACTCGTTGTAGCACCACTTGTGGACGATCCTGAAGCTAGCATCTCTCCTGAGTTTCCCGATGAGCTTGCATGGGGCACCTGCTGCGAAAATTGTTGGTACCACAGTCCTGAAAGCCCTACATCGAAAGATTACCGGAATTAGTACCTATGTACAAATATTTGAATTCGTAATTCTGGAAAGTCGGAATCTCATGCTAGAGCTAGAGCTCAAAATAAGCTTTAATGAACCTAATACAGAAGCTTAGTGATGGGCCTAGAGACCTAAATATAGTTTCTCCCATAGACCGTTGATAGGGCTTGATTTTTAAGTCTTGCTCAGGTCAATTCAGATGGCCTAGAGAACTTTAGCTGGAAGATTGTAGGAGATAAGTTCTTCAAGACTTTATTCTTAATCTCAGCGAATATTAAAAATTGATTTAAAAATGCTAAGGAAATTAATTTGGAAAATCAATATAGGGCTTGATATTGAAGTTTTGCGGAGTTTAATTTAGAAAATCTTAAACGTTTGATCTGGAAGCTCTATTATGATTTGATTCATACGCTTTTCTAGGCTTAATTTAGAAGCTACGTAAAAGGATATTCAAAAACTTATATCGCATCTAATTCAAAAGAACTACAGTGCTTAATTTGGAGCTAAGATTGTTAGTCACACATATTCTCCCAAGGAGAAGACAAAAGGAAAAAAATATTATAAGGTTCCTTGTGATCACTTGATAGATTCCCAATTGTTAACTGAATCGCCTTACACAGATTTTACATAAAATAAAAAAAAACACTGCACAACACCACTAACGACACAGCTCACACCGTACCTATCCAACAACTAAATCTTTACCCAAATCAGGAGGATAATCTACTGCCGTAGCAAGTAATTACGGGAATTCAAGTTTTTTTTTCTCACTCTTCGGATCATGAGCTTTATAATGCACCCGTAACAAGATCTAAAAAAAAAAATTGATCGGGTATACAGTTTAATTTATAAAATCATTCATGATTCACAAGCCCTGTTGCAGAGTTAAATTGAAAAGCCCAAAAGACTTTGATTAGAAAGCCCTATTGAAACCTTGATTAGCAGGCCATAATGGGATAATTTAAAAGCCATATAAAACTCTATTTAGAATAAAAATAAATATGAAAATAAACTGAAACCGAAAGAACTTAATTGAACAAATACTTAATCAGACTTAAAACGTAAGATTCCGAAAGTCCTAATTTGAACAAACTATTATATAATGCTTAGTTTGGAGGCGAGTTCTACAAGACCTCGCTTTGGAATCATATCTGGCCTAGTTTAGAAAACCTTAAAGCTTAATTTAGAAGAAATACTTCAGAGCTTGATTTAGAAATTTTTTACTGGTCCCAGAATCCCGCAGAACTTAATTTAGAAGACCCAAATTACTTGATCAAGAAGCGTTATTAGGACTTAATTAATAGGCCATCATAAATAAAGCGATCTTCAGACCAGAGGTTCAGCCCAGTTCCCGAAAGTCTTAAAATCCTAAATAGCGAGCATTTTTGTTGCTTTTTATGACTTAGTAGGTCACTTATCTTTAGTAATCCAATCCTAAGTTATATTTTTCTAAAAAATCGTGATTGATAAGAAATTAGAGCAGTTAAAGCCCGTATTAAGAAATTAGAGCTGAAGCCCGTATAAGGCTCAATTTGAAAGTCGTATAAAGTACCCCCTATAGGCACCTCTAGATTAAGGTGCGTTCAAAGATCTTGCAACGGGTAACTTAGAAGTCCCTTATTAGCTATTTGAAGGTACTATATGGCTTCTGTCAAAATCGCTGAATCAATCTTTTAACGATTTTTTTCACAGGTCCTACAAGATTTAATTCACCAGTTTCTACGGAGCGGTATCTGTAAAAGTTTTCAAGACCGAGGTATAGGCTGAGGTTCTTGAAAATTTAGAATTTATAAGCAACAGGCAATGTGGGACTTTTAAAGCTTATTAATCAATTATCCTTAATGAACAATCCTAATTAACAGTTTTCCCAAATATTTTGCCGTTTAAGAATTAAAATCCGTGGATAAGGATACACTAGGCTAAGGCCCGTATTAGGCCCCTATAGAGAAGTATTCTAAATAAAAGCAAGAGTTAGAGAAACCCTTTTTTAATTAAGACTTGCAAATCTCTTTTATAACTTTTGATCCTCCGGTTAAAGGAATTACTCTTTTAGATTGAGCGAGGCACGTAACCGTTCGTGAAGACTTAAGAGTTGAGGACGATTGTATAGAAACGTCGACCTCGGGGCATACCTAGGACAAGGTGACTGAATCAAATTCAGTATCTTGCCTTGGAGCACCTTGGGATTGGGATCGACTACGAACATCTTCCTGAAGTGGCACAGGACCGACAGGTGTGGGCTGCTAACCTGGGTGTCCTAAGCCCGCGATTCCAATTGGGACTAGTGGTTAAAAATTAATGAATGTCATTTGATCCTTGAGTATAATGGTTTTCTATGCTGAAAGTCTTATTTCTCAGGCTCACGATCCTAATTGAGAAGTTCTCTATGACGCGATGCAGGGAGAAATCCAGTTTGATTCAAAAGCTCTTAAAGCTTTAATTCAAGAAATGATTTATAAAAACCCTACAGAGATTAATTTAGAAGCCCCATGAGAACTGATCCAAAACTCAAAAATTCGATACATGATTGGCTAACAAAAACCCACGTTACATCATACTAAAGCTTCTTAGTATTTTATTTAAAAGCTCCTACGCATAGTCGTTCCGGAAAGTTTTATAGGGCTCAAAGAAACCTTTCTACAAGGCTTGAGCCCGATGATCCGTTTTTAAAATCAATTTCAGTAGATATTTTGTGAAACTAACCTGGGTAAAATGGAGCTAGCCCCGTAGGTAGCCCCTGTAGAGATGCAACTGCTGCAAATTGGGCGGCCATAGACTCCAAAGAAGTCATATTTGGAGGTACGGAACCTCGCAATAGAGCGGCCACCGATTTTTGCGTAGCTGCTGCAAAAGCAGCCGCAGGATTTTGTACTTCAGCCTCGGAGCAGCTCTCGCTAGTATCACTGTCTGAGTCGAGGGGTGTCTACAAAATCGCATGAAGAAACATTAAAATAAATTTTAAATAAATCGCAAAAATGATAGACATACCGTGTTGGCGAGATCTGGCTCGGCGTTAACCGGGCCGGACTCAGCCACAAGTTCTCCGCGTTCGTTCACTGCGAGCAGTTTGCCGTCCACACAGAAATAACACTTGTCCTGAGGCCGCCAATCCACCGGCTTTGGCGGTCTCGTGTCCAGCAATTCCTCGTCCGATTTGACTGTGATGCCTTTGATATCACTTGAGTTGCTTTCTGATTTCTTCACCTCGGTATCTGCTATGCTGTCGCTCCTGGCAAATTGAGCCTGATGATTCTCTAACAAACAAACACACGAAAGGTATATTGAGACTGTGGTTAAAAAAAGAGAACCTATTGCACCACCCAAGTTCTACTTCGGACAAAAAAACCCCTTCTATAATTCAGAGTTCGTGACAAAATTGTAAAAAGGGATGTCTCATTTGCATTTCACATATCATTTTCCAACTTTATATTGCAAAAAAATTACAGGGAGTTGTATGTTTGTGAAATATACATGAAAGTCAAATTACTTCGTATAAAATGAGAAAATGGAATTACAGTTTTCTTCCATTGGGATGTGTATCAGTTTTAAATACAAGAATATAAATTAATAATTGAACTTTTGTGGAGGTAAAGACATATGTGAATTCCTTTTAAAATACCTCTTTGTATAGTTGAATTTTAATAATGGACGAGTTGGTTTACGTTTTGGACAGATTCATATAAATGCAATTTAGAAATTCTTAAGACTTTGTATCTTACATTCTTAGATATTTTAGGTGGAAAGTGGTAAAAGTGAAAATATTTCAAAAGGTACCTTACGCTGGAATGAAAACCTAGTTTCTCGAATTCAAACAACCTTTATACGGAGCACAATGCAAATTATATCAAATACCCAAGACTCTCAAAATTCATGTCCTTTCCTAAATAACATATAGAAGCATCCTGTAGAAATTTGATGATGCTTTGCACCCAAAGGGTTGTTCCTTACAGAGTTGCAAAATTCTACAAAGAATCTTAAATATAGATAAAGATAAAGATCGGTTTAAAATAGTGGAGACACCTGTGAAGAAGGTTTTCTGTTGTTTTCAACTGAGGGTTCGCTATCGTCGATAAGACGGCAGTGGACACAAAATTGTAAGCCGCTAACATACAGGGAGTTCCGGCTTAAGTGAAAACTGATTGAAATAATTTTATATAAATTGCCTGTTATATGGAGCTCATTTATAAAGTAATTTTTGAAATGCCCCTAAAAAATCCTTAACATACGGCTTAACGTATTTTTAATCAAAATTTGTTGTGAGAAAACCGACGTTAGGGAAATTTAGTAGAAAGAAACCGAAGTTTATCGGAAAATGGAGTCAGTCTTAGAAAAACGGCAACTCTTAACAAAGCTTTCGGTTCGGTCTCCAAACCTTCGTCCTGGACAGATTGAGAGACAAAACTTTGGAAATTCCTTATTTATTCGACCACTGATGAAGGCTTGAAGACCGAGCCGAAAGCTTTGGCAAGAGTTGCCGTTTTCTAAGAGTGACTCCACTTTAAGACGAACTCCGGTTCCTTTCTACTAAATTTAATCAAAATAATCATTAAAAAAAATTATTGCAATTTGCTGGTTTTTTTTTTAAAATAAATTCAAGCTCTTCAATAACTGGGTCAGGACTTTCGTCTGAAGACCGTATGACACAGTGTTCAGACCTCAGATTTATCTATATTACTTAATAGTTTTAATTTCTCATCAAGCAAAGTTTTTAGGAAAATTTTGACTTTAGATTGAAAGGGTGAGTGATCTAACAAATTTTGAAAATTACTTAAATTGCTTTTTAATTAGAAAATCAAGACATTTGGGAATCGAGTTAAACTTCTAGTCACACACAGGTTTCAGGCCGGAGATTTAATCCAGCTTTCAATTATTTTGAAGTCCTAAAAAACAAGAAATTTTAGTCTTGAACATGTAATGGACCATTTGCCCATATTATCTGAAATTAAAATTTTCCTAAAACGTGATTGGAAAACTAATTTCCGATTGAAATTTCGGGTTGGAGATTAGTTACCCCGCAAAATTGATGATCACCGCACGCAATTCAGGATTTGGGATTACATTTGCAACGCTGAGAATTAATTTGGTTAGTAACTTACTCCTCTTTGGTTGTTTTTTTTTTCTTTTTTATTTATTTTTGTTTTCCTTCCTCTTATACTTGCTACAAAAATTGTAAGAGGGCATCGTCCTGTTTGAGCTTTAAATAAATTTAATTAAATTGAAATCAGAGAAGCTATTTCATTTGGTTAATCATGGGTCTAAAAGCAGCATATGGCCCGTATAAAAGATAATATATGTGTTTCAAATTTCAAAATATATACTAGTTTTTTTGGAAAATTTTGAATAACGATGGTTTTTAAAAGCAATTAATTCTTGAGACTAGACTAGACTCAAAATTTAATGCCCCTGCTTGTTATTTAGAAATTAAGGACCTTCTTAAATGAGGTTAAGATTCCAAACTGAACACCATCATAAAGGGGAGTCTTACTATCCCACTCATCTTTTTTGAATGATCTTTGTGACAGTTTAATAAATTAATTTTACCACAATTCCTTGTTGCATTTTTGAGATATTTAACTTTAAAAATTTTGGAAATAATTCTATCGACATAAGCGTCCCTAACATTGATTGTGTAATTTTATAAGGTTCTGAGGACTTGTATAGTATCTGTTCTACAATCTACAGCTGTCTTTTAGGAAAACAGAAAAAAGACTATGATGTTTAATCAACTTTCAATTTTAATAAGGTGATTATTCAAATGTAAATTGCACTTATTATTCGGAAGATGAAAAAATATGAAGACACAGAAGTCACAATTCACCAACTTCGAGAGAATAGAATCCCAGTGCTCCCACAAAAAATAATTCAAAATAATTAAAAACATTTGACAATAAACTTTTTAATTTCAAGATTTTGAAATTCAAATTTCTGAATATTTTACCATTTATGAAAAAGTTTTTTTTTCTGGGAATTGCTTCTTCGTATATTTCACAGAAGTTTTTCTCTACATTAATCGCGATAGTGAATGTTAAAATTCTAGATAATTTTTCTTAAATATGAAAACTGCATTTGCTTAGTTTAGTTCCTAATACAGATATATCCAGACGCGGCTCATATTAAGAATTTTACGTACATCTTGGTGTAATTAAATATAGTTTTTTCTATAGCTATGTGAATTTGTATCTTCCAAGCGTTATATTATTTAAAACTTACAAAGAATTGCTGGAAATATTTAAAAGGCATCTGTTACTTTAAAAATTTCTATCTCCAATCTCCTATAGAAAATTTTGTTATTTTCTTAGATATTATTAAAATAAATTTTGAATTATTTGTGAGAAGAAAAGTTTCACCAGAATTACGTGTATATAAGTGTTATAACTATTTAAATATATTTTTTCAAGAAGAAAATATCTATAAACATTTTGTAGAAAACTATGTCATTATATTTAAATTGCTTTGTAAAGAAAAGGTTGTAAATGATAAAGAAAAAAGTAAATAAAAGAAGTAAGTTATGGCTGGAATTATGCCTCTGTAAATACTAAAGAGCGGTATTTTGTCGAATTAATCCTTACAAAATAAAGAACACTCTTGTAAGAGGCACAGAGGCTTCTAAAACCATTTAAAACTCCAATTATTGATTTAAGCTAAGGTTTAACTGAAGAACACTCAAAATTTTTGAGAATCTTTCGAGAATCTCAAGGAAGGATTCACAAAGCCGAAAGATCTAAACAAATTCGAAAATTTAGAATTCTTAGCCAGAGAAATATTATAAGTTTTTAAAATAGGTTGTAATTTTTTTAAAATCACTTATTTATATTACAGTAATTTATTTCTTTTCTGTAACACATTTTTTAAATTTAAAATTTAAATCTTTTTAAGCTTGAAAATTTTAAACATTGGCATATATGTCAATCAAAGCAATACAAATGGCTGTAGCAAGTAAATTGAGAAATTATAAATAGTGAATAAAATATATAAATATTCTTAGCAAGGAGAAAATTAAAGAGATATAAAGGATATAAATCACTTTGGAACTGTCAATTTGATTGAAAGGGATTTCTGATGATTTTTTTAGTGTAATTGATCAAAATAATTTTTTTTCTGAGCATTCTGAATTATTCACTATCCAATACGATTTTTTTTTACTGACCAAACTGCTAATTTATTGATCAAAAATTTTTAATCTATTATTTATTCCAATTTTTCACTTTTAAATCTAAATGCGATATGATTGTATGGATTGTATCGAGACACTGCGCATTGGAATTGTTGCTCCTGGTATATACAATCTACGAAGGAACTTTTCTACCATTTTGTTCTGAAGGTTTCTCACCAATCAATGCTAAGACGGCGGCGGACGCTTACGACTTCTCTTCATATTTTTACGCTACCATGCTATGCTTTCAAGAGATTTGTCAAAATAAATTTGTCGAAAGTGAAAATAAATACATAAATTAAAAAAATATATATAAACTAGATAACCGACAACTCTGGTCTCTTCTGCAAGTGTGAGAAATGCAATTGAGCTTCCCCTATAGTAATTCAGGTGAGATATTTTACCTGCTTCGTCTTGACTTGTGCTGGGTTCTTTGATTTGGGTATTTTCCGTGCTGTCCCCTATTTCTTTGGAATGGTTCTCCAAGTTGGATTGCGTTTGGGATCCCAGTGTTGAATCCTTCTCTACTTGCTCCTGCTTTCCGTTGTTTTGATTCGGAGAATCTGTTGAAAATTTTGTTTGGTAAAGAGAGTAAAAGCACATGAAGAGAGGGATATATTGTATAAAATGCATGAATAATAGAGTAATCGCTATATACACCGAAAAATATATAAGCACACACTGGGAGAGAGAGATGCCAAAACGAAATGTTCTGCCTTGTTACATGACTTTGTGCAGAAGTTTGCTTTAGAGGAAAACTTTTTCCACAAAATTAAATTTTCCACCCACCTGTTGATGTATTGTTTTGCACTAAACTTGTTGAATTTGTATTTATATGTGATTGGGCAAGAACTTCTTGGTACAGTTTCCATTTCCTGCGTCCCATCAATTCTTCAGCGACTCGTTCTAAACCTGAAAAGTAAGAATGGTCAAAATATAGAGAAAGTTTCCAAAGTGGACACTCTGCAATAAAGAATTGAGGACAATTTGAGGATGGGTATAGAGGATTTACAGATTCTCATGTTATATATATTTTTAGCTTGATCTATTTCTTGCTATTTGGAATGGATGAAAACGAACGTTAATTTTGTGTAAAATGACTGCAAAAGAGCGTCTTGATTAAGTATATAAAAAGATTAGTCGATTGGAAAGTGTAGTGTTGAATGTGATTTGGTCAGACGATAGCAAAACAAACTGTTGAAGTGTGATAGAAATCCTTAATTCACGTCTATGTACTATGGATACAAATTGTTTGCACCTCTCACCGAACCCACAATACCGTTCCCAATCATATTTACACATATTCAGAAATATCCCTCCCCCAGCCTTTGATGATGGCCTTTGTGTGGTATTATTCAACTATTCCCTACCATCTCAACCTCCTTCATTCTGTCGTCAATTTCAACATATGCAACCTATAGGGCATATGTAACATGGTAGATGTCGGTTCACGCAAAGTCTATAAATGGAAGGAAACAATCAAAATTTAATTCAACCTAACTAACTCCTGCTGTCCCTCGTCCAGTTTATGGATCAACGGCAGAGTGCATGCAGTGATATATGATCATGTTATACGTTTGCTGATGGCTATATGTATCCTTTGATCCTTGTGTCCGAATACACATCCGCCAAAACCAAATTCAACACTCCCGGCCTAGTTTTCCTTTCTTACTTAGCCTCAAAAGACTCTCCAGCAGAAAGGTGGAGGAAGTATTTCGGGAAGGGGATGTGATAGTTTAAGTAAGAGAAGTGCACTATCCAAAATCTAGGAGAGCACAGAGAAATAGTAGAGCCTAGTCTATGCACCAGCCATTCCACCCTCTCTCTTTGGATATGAAATGCAAGCAGAGATCCACCTCAGCAAGAAATCCCAGTCGTACCTTTGCACAATGTTGGGAGGGCAATCGCAGAATTATTTAGCAGGGTTCGTGGAATAAGAAATGTAGAAATCGATAATTCGGATATACACTTTACCGCCCCATAGATAAGCGCCAGATATTCATGGTGACTATTCTAAATGTAATGCACTTTCATATGAAGCAGCTTATGACAAAGCAATTTTCTTAGGTATATTTGAACATTGCAGGAAATTTGGAAATCAACATTTGCCAAAAAACAATTCCTTTTTACCCGAGTTGACTTGATTCTCTTCTCATTTACTCTTTTATAATTGCATTTTTTGGTGATATTCGATGACTAATTCAATATGTATATGGAAACTGATGAGCGTCAGGTAAGAAGAAGAAGCACATAAAAATTCAAAATTTTTCCTAAGCTTTCGGCTCGGACTCCAAAGTGGTCAAATTCTAGAAAAGAGTAAAATTCGACCACAGGAAGGCTTGGAGTCTGAGCAGAAGGGCCTTTACAGACCTGAGGATAAGCCGGGAGACGGCTTACCGGAATTAATACTAAAAATAATGTTCAAACTACATATCCATCATTTTCCACTAAGTCGTCTCTCGACTTGACCCTTTAAGCACGATTGGAATACCGGTGTCCCATAAAGAAAATAAGTTTTCCTGACTACCTAAAGTTATTTTTTCTTTTATCTGTACATAATTGTAAAGTAGAAGGTTGAAGGAATCTTGAATATTTTTTGCAAGTCTCTGGCTATTTGATATGTAGTAAATGTTTAAGCTCATAAATGGCGAATTTTTAAATTCTCAAATTCATAATTGATTTTATTTATTTTTTATACTTCCAATTTTTTTTTAAGCAAAACCCTTTTGGAAATAAAAACTACAATATTCACACGTAATATTTTTTATTAAAGCGAAAAATATTATTCACTGGTATTGTTAGAAAAAATACTTAAATTTTTGGGCTATTTTTGTCCCTATCGTTCATAGACACAAAAAAATACACTGAATCAGACTCTGTTGGACTTTCCAAGGTTAGATGTAAGATGTCTCGTCGTTAAAGGGTTAAGTCGTAAGTGTGTCTAGGGCAGAAGGCTTATGCTTTAGACTTTTTAAACACACTTACGATTTAAGCCGAAAGATGGCTCAACGTAATTGTAGTTAAATAAAGGATCAGATTACATTACCATCAGTTTTTGACTAATCCACTTCTCTGCTTAAGACGAGAAACAGCTTAGTTAGTGGGAAACTGATGGCAATTTAGTCAAATCCGTATTTTGATTATAATTAAGTTGAGCCATCTCTCGGCTTAAGTCGTAACTGTGTCTACGGCATTAGGGAAAATTTTAAATTTTTCTGTGTTTTTTCTTTCTTATTTTGAAAAAAATTGAAATTCGTAAGACCGAAAAGAGAGTTTGTAGGAAGATAGGAGCAGTCTTGGAATGACAGTGAAAAGTAAAGCATCGAGCTCTATGCCCTGGATTTTGCAAAGTGAGTAATTGATTGTCCTGAGACCCAGGACAATATTATCACTATGAAATTATTTAGATCGTTTTATAAAATTAAGCTATATAAATACCTTAAGCGTGCTACCTTCGCACGATTCATGCTTTGAACAATTTATTTTTACTGCTCGAACTTAAAGTGAAAGCAGTTGCAGGGAGTTCCGCTTTGAATGAATTTTTCGGAACCGAAAAAAGCCCGGCAATTAACTCCAGTGACACAGTAAGATTGCATATTTGCAGGAGATATCTTTGGGATAAGTTATGGAGGCGCCGTGATGTATGCAAAATATTTTCGAGTCCAATTTGTCAGCCTATTTTCAGCGCAAACGGTACATAAGAAAAGTACTTCAAATTTACGGCGTGAAAAATATTTGCATATATTTAGAGGCATTTCAAAAATTATTTTATAAAAGAGCTCCCACCAAATGGTAGACAATTCATATGAAATTCTTTCAGTCCGTTTTCACTTAAGCCGGGACTCCCTGTATATAATCGAATGCTTTCTATAATTGTCACCGTCCTGGAACTTAAACGGTAAAAGATAGTAAGTTCCGGTCTTCGTTTCGGTAAGAAAACCATTCCCTCCAAAACCATGTTTATTTGGTTTATTTCGAAAACGGTTTCTACAATTTTTTTTATTTTTGGATATGTTTTGAAGGTGGTCCAGGCGAATATTTCGTCCAAAAATACATATGACCTAAAAATTGCTATTTAGAATTTTTAAAGGAAAAGGCTTTTACTACTTTGGAGTGTCTATTTTTCAACCGATTTGGTGCAATTTGGACTTATTGGAAAGATCTTCAAATTTCCAACTCGATTGCATCGGTCGCAATCGGTAATGAATCGGTTAAGTACTTGTTAATGACCAATCTTTTTTAAATATTATTTTTTTTTAAATATGTTTTTAATGAATTTTATTTATTATAATATTTTATTTTAATACCTAGTCCTATTCCTCGAATTTCCGGAACAGAATCAAGTGTCAAGTCCATTAGCGACATAGAGAAAAATCTTAGTTGCATCAAGCTTGAGTCGTCCGAAGGTACTACGCTTTCCCCTACACGTGCAAGCAGATGTTTGTAACCCGTAAAATGCTTTAGTCCTATTGTGTCCTCTGATTGGCTAGAGCTTTATTGCATTAAAAGCTTTAGCCAATCAGCGAACCCTACCTCATTAGAATATTTTATGAGATCTAAATATCATAATCAAATATTATAACAGTTTGATATTGAAAAATGAACCTTTGTGCAAACCTTCTTAATAATTAATAAAATAGTATTTGATTACTTGACCCACGACCCCTTTAGGGCTAACCTGTTAAAAGTTAATGAAGTAATTAAATATTTACTAGCAATAATGGTAATCATACAGCTATTTGAATTTTAGAAAACTAAATTAGGACATTTATAAGCAATTTTACCTAGTAAAAATAGGAAGATCGTTAATATTATTTGACAGAACTTTCGAGGCAAATAAATATATTAAAAGAGACGACCCCTAAATGATTAATAATAAACATGATTAATTGTGGAAAATGGTGAAACAATGTAAGCAAGTATAAGTAATACCAGTAATAAGTTAAGGCAAAAAATAATACAGTGAGAATAATAAGAAGGTTGATCAAAGTCGGATGCCTTTTTGAGTTTTTACGATAGCATTGTCTTTGTAATGTAGATATTAAAAACAAAAACAATATAGATAAAAGAATATTAAAATGATCTCCCTTCTCTATTGCGATTAACAATCTCGTTTATGCTTTCCAATTAACATTGGATTATTCATAACGTATTTTAAATATTTCTCTTAGTACTTAACAGTGTTTTAATTAATTCTTTTAAAAGCAATATTTTATTTTTTTTATTGACACATTTTTTAAATCTAATTTATTTTGAAAGATACAGGACTCTGTATAAAAGTTTGCCCTAAAAATTTACTATTGCGATATTGGGCATGAGGAATAAATGGAAATCATATGACCCACATGACTGAAGATAAGCCCGTTTCGTGCCCTAGGAAGGGAATGATGATCGAGGAACTAAGAGCTCCGTAAAACCGTCTTGACACTAGAGGTTTAGCCCAGTTCTCGAGGGTCTCAAAACCTTAAACCGCAACTGATTTTATTTAATTTTCAAAATCTAATAGGTATTCGACTTTAATAATCCATTTCTAATTAAAGTTTTTCCAAAATATCTTGACTAATAAGATATTAGAGAAGTTAAGCCATATAGCTAAGCCTTAGGTCTGAAGCCCGTATAACGTCGGGATACGTACAAAGAGAATAATAAAGTTTGAAAATTGTCAAAAAGAAACCAATGTTGTTAAACATATTTACTTCAATTTGAAGTCAACCAACTTGTTGACAATTAGAATGCAATATCGTCTCCTTTTTGTCGATGGGCGATAAAAAGAGGTTGGAAGTTGGTAAAGGAAGGTAAAAATAGATCACTTGTTGACAATTGGAGTTCAATTTCTGTCTTCGTTTGCCAAAAAAATAAATAAAGCTACATAAAATTGAAATTAGTCCTAAATCGAAACAGGTTAAGTGCACTTTTCTAGGCCGTATTGGTACAAAATTTAAGCACCATTTAGGAAAAGTATAACAATCTGCTTAGAGAGAACTAGACCTTTGTCATAGGCATTATAGTAATGCATGTCTTCTCAAGAAATAGCTAGCATAGTCCACGTATAATAGTTAGAAAAATAACACTTTTTGGAAGTAAAATAAAATAAAATCAAATTTTCTCTAGGAAAAAAATGATGGTTCTAAAAACATATTGATAAATAGAGCTATAATGAACAAACTTTTTAATCATTCAGAAGAATTTTGCTAATATATTGGTGCAGTAGGGGAGACCGGAGCAGAATTGGTCATAGATAGCATTAGATAGTGGGATGTTATAGTTTGTCTTAAGAGGATTAATAGAGGAAATCTTTATGCATTTGAAGTAAACACCTCCCTTCTTTTCATTGAAATATTTATCAGTCTATTTTATAGATTTTTATCACAAATTATACGCCATCAAAAATTTCATTTGCAGGCTAATTCTGCTCCGGTTCTGACTATTTAAGTTTTTGGATGAGCTGTTTACTAAATTCAAGTAGCTACTTATACTAAATTACAGTAGAGTCTCTCAAATCTGAATCTCTCAAATTCGAACGCCGTTTGGATTCAAATTGTCAATTGTGAGGTTATGTTAGACAGTTCGTATTCTTGGTGAATGAAAATCATATTTATGTGCTTCTTCCTGAATGTTTACATACATTATGGTCGAGTAAAATGAAAAGGAAGTATGTTACCACTAAGACTTGTGAGAAAGTACGGGAATTTGATTCAAAGTACAATTTAATCTCACACAAATTTCGTTAGTTTTGAAAAAATCGTTCGAATTTGGGAGGTGAGAAATGTCAAAAATACACCCCGAGCGTTCGAATTTAAGAGACTCTACTGTACTAAACTAGTTTAATTTAATACTGTGAGAAATTTTCTCGCATTGCGAAAAGTTGTGCAAAATTTATGCACGAAGTTGTGCACTTAAAGGTGATATTGCATCGATTTTGATAATATTTTCCTTCGTTCTTTTTCATAGTTTGAATTCTGAGTAACAAATTCTCTTATTAGACAGTTACATTATTTAAATAAATGGTGTTTAAATGAATTTAAGTTGCGGAATTTGAATAGAGTGACCGTTAGAATGCTTGTTGAATATCATTTGCCCGTATCCTCTTTATATGTAATTTACTTTCACTTTTACAATAATCATCTATTAATCTGGAAGAAGCTAATTTTAAATTATGAACATTTTATTTCTAATATTTATAGTATTTTGATCTAATAGGTGAATATCCAAGTGATACAAATAATCTAGATCACATTTGTGTCCAAAAGAAGTTTAAAAAAAAAATGTTGTGCTGTACCAAACTGCTTTACCCTCTCCTACATGAAAGAATCAAGTAAAATAATAAGAATATAATAAGTAAATCATTACAGATATTTGTGTATAGTAAGAATATTTCAAAGATCATTGCACGAGAATATAGAATCACAGAAAGACCAATCTAGACGTAGTATCTTCTAATTATTACATCACTATAAATAGAAAGTCTGTGATATTGAACAATTTTTTAAAATATATATTTTTTCAATATAAAAATTCTAAAGAAGTCAAGTACAGCTTTGAAATTGTCTTGTTACAAGACGATACTTTCAGTGGTGTTCTCCTTCTTCTAGGATTAACATTCGCGAATATATACCAAACAATCACGTGTAATAATCCCTTCTTCGAAATTGAAACATTTCATGGCAATTGCTGAAAAGAAAATGCCTCGTGTGTGAAAATGCAGAGAAATGCATTTGACAGTGCATTTGTAGGGTAGGCTCATACATATAGGACTTCTTTCTGTATTAGCGGTACCCCAACACCTTCCCCCATGAGGACACAGATAATGTTGACGATGATGAGGATGAGTGGGGGATGAAAAGTTGAAGTGTGCTGAGAGACAGTCCCCCGGTAGTGTTTCTTAGCCGGGGCCGGAGGTGCTGCACTATGTACGGTATTCAGTACATGCACCAAAGAGAGAGCCACTATGTATGGAGGGAATTCAGTAGTTAGTGGCGTTCGTATACATCCCCCCAACGATATGTGTCCCATCCCCCAGGGTACCCTCTTCCACTCGGAACGAGCTGTTAGTGTGGAGTGTGTATTCGTGTGGTTCAAAATGGGGTATTTCACCAGTTTTGTGCGGGTGATGTGCCCTCCCTCGAGCACCACCGGGTGGAAATGGGAAAGTGGCCCCACGAATCAATACTAGTGCATTTTTTATAACTCGCGCACCTACTTCAAGAATGATTTTCAAAAGAGTCTCTTAAAAGTTTTCGCTTTTGACCCCAAATCTCCCATGCAACTATTTCCAGCATTGAAAACTACATCATACACTTTTCTCAAAGAAATGGCTTTTTCAACGCTTTTCCACATTTATTTTGAAACCTAGGCGTATATGGAAAGATAGCTTTACTATTCATATTCAAACATTATCATCATGCAGCACCTTTGCAATCGAGGGGGCAAAATACGATTATCTGATCTTTATTGACGGATAGAGGAGGGTGGGACTATATATTATAGCAGAGGCGTGCAAGAACCGTTGAAATCGAATAAACATCAAATGAAACATGTACGTACGTCCAGGGTCAAAACGCTACTAGAACAAACTTATTTTGACGTTTATTCGGTTTCAACGGTTCTTGCACACCTCTGTATTATATAGAAAACTGAACTTTATCGTAATATAATTTAGATAGACAAAAGATTTCTGGATCCAAATTAAATTACGGCTCGGTTCAGCTTCTTTTAGAAATATGCGAAAAATAACGTTTTCAATGTAACCCCACCTTCCCATACAGGAAGTTTATCCAAAAAATTTTAAATTAACTAATAAAGTTTGTCCAAAACGTTTTCTTCAATTTTGTTTTTTGTAAATTTTAATTTAAACGTGTCATTTTGAAGTGAATTCTGCAGATAATATCAAAGTACTAAAAGAAAGGTAGGGGGCAAGTAAAGTATCTTTGAATTGGGACGCATTTAAAGTTTAGTCTTTCCTGCAATTTTATCATAATGCAATTTAGTTTCACAATAGGTTTATGAAGCTAAACTACAATCATTGTATGGTTCAGGACCATTTTGAAATAGGAAAAAAGCCCAGATTCAAAGGTACCCGAATTCAAGGATACTCCAATTCCCTCTAATAAAAGGGCAAAAAACAAACGACCAGTAAAAAATTTAAAATGAGCAGTAAAAAATTAAAAATGAACAGTAAAATATCTAATAATTATGGTCAGTAAAAAAAATAAATCTTTTCAAAAATAGGTCTAATTTATATATTTAATATTTAAAATTGTTGCACATAGAATGAAAAGCTCTTTCTTTTCCCATTGCCAAAATTTTAAAGATAATATCACTGTTTCAAATTTTTTTGTTACTGTTTATTTATACAATGCCTAACAAAAGCACTTTTAGTTTTAACCTCTCATATTGTCTTTTAAAATATTGAAAATATTGCAAAGATGAATTTCCTGGCATTTTCTTTATTATTTTCTAATAATATTAAAAATATGCCAGTGACTGTAGAGATGGGGTAGTTTCACACGACTAAATACTCTTGAAGATTTAGGTATTGTTCCGTATTTTTTGAGTCAGTTCACAAGAGAAACTAACGGACTACAGTCAGTTTGAATATGTTGTTGAGCAAATGGGTCATGAAAAAAGTTGGGCTGAGAGAAATTGCCCCACATTACCCTATATTTTAAAATTCCGTACCTTCCTGTATCGGTATTATTATGTTTAAAATATAAATAGAAAACTGACAAGGAGCTCTACTATTTCTTTTATTCTGAGGTTAACAAGCATAGCTAAGACGGCAATGGATGCTAAAAAATTATCACATTCTGCCATTTTAATTAGTAAGCAAAATACTAAGCTTTACTCAACTTTTACTAAGCAAAATATTGTTTTATTACAATTTTTCCAAATATTTTTTTGAGATCTAATTTTGTGTATTCGGCTGAATGAATATTTTTAAATAAAAAAATCATACGGGAATGTAGGCATGGTTTGCACACCGTGAATCTTCAAAAGATGAGAATTTTCTCTTTGTTTGCAAAAAGCTTGTTTACCATTTCTCATTCAGTCTCATGAGGTTAGATTATCTATTTTATGGCTAAAAAATAACGAACTAGATCTTTGCAACCAAAGAGAAAAATCGCATCGCTTGAAGGTTCCCTGTATACGAACCATGCCAACATTCCTCTATAAGTCTGTACATAATGGACTACTTTGAAAAGAAGTTTTGTTAATTTAACAAGAAAAGTTTGTGAAAAGGATCTTCCTTTTTCAATTTTTTTTTGTAAAAGAACAAAAAATCTTGTCAAGGATGAGGAACACAAAGGATTATGAGTACAAACTTTTTCGAACATTTTTGTGGGTTATACGATTTACGAGCATTTCGTAAGTCCCCATTATGATTTTACAAACACTTACAAACGATTTAACGAAATATTTTTTTTTGTCTTGTATTAATAAATTGAATGTAATGCCTAACGCACAATAACTTTTGTTTGTAAACATGTTTTTGACATTTCAATGAGAGTAAGTGAGATCTAGATCTAGTCATCTCGCTCATTCTCATGGGAAATTTTGAAAACACGTTTACAAACAAAAGTTATTGTGCGCTGGGCATAAGAACTAGTTTTTTTCAATTTTGAGCTAGAATAATGAATAATTTTTAAGGAAAAATTAACTTTACGCGAACAACAACAAAGAATGCTCACTGAAATTGGTTATTTTTTTTCCTAGGAATTGGTAACCTTTTAACTAAATAACAACAAATATTAAACAATGTAACTAGATAATACAGGGGGTCCTGGGATTATGCATATCGGAATTATGCATGTGATGGGATTATGTAAATACACTTATATATCTTTGTTTGGCGGTAAATTTGAAATGCGTAAGTTATGAACCGTTGGCGCTGAAAATAGCCCAAGAAAGTGTCTCCAACAATATTTTGCATATTTTACGGCATTTCCATAACTTATTCAAAAGAAGTCTCCTGAAAGTATGCAAAATTTCTGTATGCATAAAACCGTTTTGCGCGGTTTTCCTTGGTCGTGAAAATATGTATAATCCTGGGACCCCCTGTATTACAAGTTCGAAAAGGGAGAACAGGGAATTTAAGGTCCCACTCATCTTCCAACTTCCTCACTGAACACGACGATTGATCCTTAGCAACTTTAAAACTCCCTCTAGGGACAAGGTTTGGACGTTTTGTACAGGAATTAAAGATTACGATTGGTGCGTTCGTCTGTAAACTGGGTTAACAATTGTCAAATGAGTCGCACGCTCTATTTTCTCTCAAGAATATTTAGTGGTATCACCAATATCTTCGATTGTAAACAATTATTACAGAAATTGAGTAATACCATTATAGCAGAAAATTGATTGAGGTGTTTTAGACCTGTAACCCCTTCTTCTGATGAGTTATATTCTCCTATTAATAGCCTTTTCAACATACTTAATTCAGCTTAGAAGAATCTATTTACAGGAAATTGAATTTCCGAAGAAATTAAGACAAGATGTAAATTTTTCTATGTGAAAATGCAAAGTTGTGGAAAAAATTGCCAAAGGGATTTTACATTTTCAGGTTTTATTTGCACAAAAATATAGTTCGAACGACTCAATGTAAATGTAACCAATGTAAATATCAAATTTATTATTAGTTTTCCTAAGGTTTTCGTACATTTTATCATAACTCAATGCAATTGTACTTGTTTGGTTCAACAGGAAACAGCTGCTAAAACAACATGGATTAGACTTGTACAAAATGCTTCTTTTCTCACAGTTTTAGCAGAAAATACTCAGATAAATTTTCCGCTTTGTAATGATATTGCAAAATATTATTACTAGAAAATTTTAAGGTTTTATTTATATTTAAAGTTGTTTAAAATGTCTTTTGCCCTTTCGATTGCAAAAGATCGATGTAGCATCTTTAAATTTTTGCCAAAAATCGGAAAATGGAATAAATGCAATTTCTGAATTTGATACAAGAATGTCGTTAACATGCTTTTTACATTACCAAGTATATACTTCTTTGATTGTAGTATATTTTTAGTACAATTTCTCTCAAGTGTGGGATTATTAAAATTTTATGAGGCCAAAATTGATGTCACGAGAGATGTTTTTACAACATAATATTCAAGGTGCAAATGATCGTAAATCACATCTTATTAAAGATTTGATACATGAAATTCTTCAAATTACACAATGATGCATCAATTCTGAAGAACATTTTTAGATTAAAGTGTTTCTGTGGTCATAAACTGTGTCAATCAGTGACCTTCATTAAATCTTTAACCAGGGTCAAGCATTCAAACTAATCTTGCACAAATTCTTCTGTTTTTTTTAAAAGATTCTTTTATGAAAAGCTGGATATGCAATGCAAAAATTCCCATATAACTCTGTTGACTCCGTTCTTGCAAATCCTTGTGTAACAGAGGGTGGCAATCAAGGATGTTTCTGCATCTCCAACCGCCCCAAAGTATAAAGCTCTTTCAAATTAGTTAAGGAGAGTTACGCAAAATTATCACACAAACGTCATTTTATGCTGCACCTTCCACGCTCGACTTCATTATAGCATGTTTGTACCACTGGCAAAAGTATGCAATTGTATATGCGAAAAGTTCATGGTGCTACCTTTCATAAATGAATAGAAACTCCACTATATAGTTCCTGTATATGTTTACATAATCATTTACCGTCGTTGCGTTTCCATCTTCGTTCGTATTGAAGTGCATATGCGAGAAATGTGCTTGAGAGCTATTTATCAAAAAGCAGTTTTTTTGGTATTAGTTCACGATTTTCGCACGAAAGTTCTTTAAGCATCTCTTTTTTTATTGCACTTTTGGAAACGTTTCAGAATATTAAATAGAAAAATTCAATAAAAAATAGGGAGACATATCTAGATAAATTTAAGGTGTTTTTGGCAGTTTTATAAACTTGAAAAAGTTGATTTGATATAAATAAATTCACTCTAATTCAAAAAATATTTTGAGATTGATTGTCTAATGAGAAACACAGATTTAAGTTCTTTGAGAAAGGGGGGATCGTTTGCGATAAGGATTTTGAATGAAATTGTTTTTTTTTTAAATTAATCACAGAATTTCAATATATTTTGTACAAGATGTAGGGGAAAGCTTTCAGGATTCGCACACACTCTGACTTCGAACACTTCATATTTTTCCCATATTCCTTCAATGAATCTGATTTAATCTTGAAATTGTTTAACAAAAAGTTGATAAATAGTACTACAATTTTTAGTATATTCTGTGATCTAAGTTGGGCTTACGTTTTTTTTTTAAAGTAATAGCAATAATTCTTGAATTTAAACTTCATATCATGAGAAAGGCGCTTTCAATTTATAATGTCAGAAATCTGCAGAGTCTAAATCATCTTTCATTTTTGAATAAAGTAGTTTTTCTTCTATAATAAATAATAATTAAAATGGTTGTAATTTTAGTATCGAAATGCTTACGTCGCGGTGACTAGCATTGCAATATTCACAATAAATGACCAAAAAAGTAATTACGCATTGACTCTTGTGATCTACACAGAGAAGTATTTCTTCTTAGATTATTTTTTTTTCCTTTTTTTCCTTCAAGGATTTTTTTGATTAGTTTGACAAATGTTCTTCTTAATTATACGTATTTTACATTACTTAGTTATATGTTCGTAAATCGTATAACCTACAAAAAAGTTCGTGAAGTTTTTGGCTTTTTACAAACTTGGTTCATAACATGATAAATTCTCGAGTACTTTTTGTTCTTTTACAAACATTTGTTTGTCTGACAAAACTTTAAGAACAATTGATAAAATTTTGCGAACTTTTATTTGTGTGTTTACAAACATTTACGAACAAAAGTTAGTAACAAAATGGAAAATGCTCGTCAAGTGACCATGTAACAAACATTGTTTGTGAAAAAATACAAACTTATACTAACTTTTCTGTGGATTATACGATTTACGAGCATTTCGCATTCCCAGTATGAATTCACAAACATATACAAACAAATTTATGAAATTATTTTTTTCTGTGTAAGCACAATATCAACAATATTGTCAACATTACGAAATAAATGTTGAAGAATAGAAAATAAAAAATATCGAAATTTTTAGTCCTATTTTTGAAATATTTTCCTTGCAGAAGATAACAATTATTACCTAATTATTTTCCAAAATCGATGCACTGGTGAATATTTTCTAAATAATTTGGTTTTTTGAATACGAATCCGCTATCTATTTTAGAATTTCACAAAAGTTGTTTTCTTCAGAAATCTTTTTATTAAAAATGGCCACCTGGGGTAAAAAGTAACAAAAGGTATAGAGCAAAAAGTAACAAAAAAGCGAAGCAATAGGAAGTTTTTTACTAAAATAGCTTGAAAAGCGATTTTCTCGTTTTTTTCACTTTTCTCGCAGAGAAAATGGTGTTTTACAAAGATGTAGATGAATAAATTTTGTATGAAAATATGTCCTCTAGATATTTTTTCAAATTTACGGAAGCCTGTAATGAAGCGATTCAAAATATGATAATACCCCATGCCTGTTACTATTTGCCCCAGCATTTTTGAGAATAATCACAAAATTACCTTTTAGAAATTGGCTCGATAAATGTATTTCCTTAACAAATAGAGGAAAATCACTTTCACGAAGTTGTAGAGCGGTAAATTTCTTATAAAACTGCACTAATTAGAAATTTTTGAAGCGCTGAAGTAGCTTGTAAAAAAATAAAATATCCGTTTTGTAACTTTTTGCCCCAGTCTCCTCTAATAAAGAATTTATTACAATTTTAGTATTATCCATTTATTTTTTTTTATTTTTTTAATTATTTATTGTTTTATTATTTATTTTATTATGTTTAAATATCCGTATTGAAATAAAGGCCCTTTTTCAATTCTAAAAACCACTTGACTATACAGGGGTTGCTAAAGTGATTCGAATGCTGAGTTTTTTTTTAATACCTATACAAGCTTAGAGGAATTTTAAAAGGAAGAATACAAAAATATAAAAGAAATACTTGTACCCGAGGTTTAGAAATTAGATGAAATTCTTAACAATTTCATCTGTTTCTGTTATAATGTTATTACAGGAATTTTTTTTTAAAAACTTTCTTTAAAAAAACTTGTTTTTATTAATATTCCAAGGATTTTGAAAAAAAAACGATACTTGAAGTATACACATTTTTCTTATGCACTTTTTCATCATCTGAATGAGTTTTTATGATCATGGATTAGAGGTCTTTTGCATAAATGTCCTTTACCTGATCCTTTACTGTCAAATTTTAAAGGCTAAATATTCTCGAAGATGAGTCTAAGTCTATTTTGGGTCTTAGGAAATTAATGATTTTGGTATACAAGGGGTTAGGTGAGGCATTATACGCACAAAGATTTTAGCTCTTTGAGGGAGTCACTCGTGGAAATCAAGTAAGGAGCATAATCGTTCATTAGGAGTTGTTTCTTCATGTTGAGTGATCAAAACGTCGATGATATGTGGTTATGTTCAGTATATGACCATAGTGAAAGCCATTGTAATCAAATTCAAACTCAGTAACAGATAACTTAGTTTGACCGTCGACTGGGTTAACAATTGTGGAGTAGGTCGTACGGGCAACAAAGAGCTACTGTTCCATTCACCCATATTGCACAAACAATCCAAATCTCAATATTTGCAACTTACAATGTATCTAACAAGTTATCTGATCAAATATAAATCAAGAGAAATTTAGGAAATTCCTAGCACGAAATCAATAATCTAGCTACTAATTAAATATATTCCAATTAAGAAAGCCCATGTACTCAATACCAATGATTCATATTTCTTATTATTACAATTTTCTTCACTTTTGATTTTAAAAATCATTTTGATTTATGTGCTACGCTATTAAAATTTCTAATGAAAAAATAAACCACCTGTGAACGTTTGATTTATAGAAATATCCACAAAGTGCGAAAGTTGTTTCAAGATCAACTTGATGTAAGAAAGAAAAACTCTTGATTTTCCCGCTTTTCAGGCTTACCAGTCAATGTGCCAAAATGTTTAGTACTACTTTGCATAATTATTGCCATGTATCAGCCACCAAAGCCATACATTATACCACAAACGGTGCCATATACAGCATATGGGATACACATACAATGGAGATAAACAACACAGACACATTCACTCGTTCGATGGGATTTGTACACTAAGTCGTGTATGTCTGGTTTCATCGCGTCGTTACCCCATTGATAGTAACCATGACCTGCCCAAATTCGCGCAGCAACCCAGGCTAAACTGGTTAGTAAAATATGCGTACTCGCCGTGCCATGTGTACATATGCGGACACGATGCATGGTCTGCAAGCATAAAAGTCTACCAAAGCGGAAGGCGCGAAAACAGACGGAATTTTTGGCAGAAAAAAACTTCGTCTGGGTTTGTTTGAGTGTGTTTTGGTGTATATTGGCGAATGAATCAACCCAAAAATTGAATTCGGGCAGCTTATCGAATTTGCGGGTGCTAGAGTGGTTGTTTTGGTGAATGGCCTGGCCACACATTGAAAACTTTAGCATACTCTGTATGCCGTTGTTAGCGATTCACTGTGAATATCGAGGAGGAATAAAGAGGCGATTGTTTATGGGGAAATGCGTGAATTGGTCATCAGTCGATCACGGAGTCAATGGTCTCGTGTGGGAATCAATGTCTCAGGGTGAGACAAAGGAAAATATGCACACAATTTCTTATCACAATGAAATTTTGTGTAGCTTAATTCATCACAGACAGTCTGTCGAATAAAGAAATGCTGCGGCAGCATTATAAAGAAAGTAAAATTCATGCTGAACTCCTCGCGATGCTCCTCTCTACACTTGATGCATCCAACGGCAAAATGCAACAATTTTGGATGTGCCCTTTCTTCTGACATGCCTCGCAGTCATTGCACCAAAGACATTTTGATCTAAATCTCCCATTTTCTTTCCATCATTAGACAATTTTCTCTGAATGTCTCTCTGTTTTGCACAGAACCAATTTGTACACTTATAATCTATTAATGAAAAACATGTGAAAAATTTTATGTGCAATTCTGTACAATAATAAATGGTACAAATGCAACCATAATTGCCATACAGTATGAAAATTTTTAGGACAATTCTACAACACAATATTCTTGACATTGGGATATTTATAAATGTGGGAAATGGTAAAACAGAAAATGGTAACAATTAAATTCAATTTGTTTCCAAGCAATAGAAAACTAGAAGTCTCTAAACTACAGAATACAATACCAATAATTTGCATTAACAATAAAAATATTAATTGCAATAGTTTTTTCCAAATACAAACATTCATAGCCACTTTTGAGGAAATCAATTGACGCTTGAACTCTAGTATTAATAAAATTTCCTTCTCTATTGAATTAAAACCTATTGAAAAAAATATGGGAAAAAGATGCGTTTTTATGAAAAAAAAAATTTTTCCAACCAGTTACAGTTATGCATATATTATTTTTCCTTGGCACTCTTTCATCTGTTTTCACGATGTATAAACATTTATGGTGTTCTCACTTCAAACTACCTAAACCACAACGATAGTTTTTTTTCCTGGAACCTTCATCAAATATTTAATTTTAGAATTTTAAGTTACTATTAAAATATAAATTTTAGATGCAATCGACTGATGGTTCGAAGGACACTTTGGTGCAATTCAACTTTATGCAGGAATATTAAATTATCCCGTATATCAAATAGATGCATAATTTACGAAAGAGAATTAACTGTACAATTACGTAAATGCAGAATATATCTAGGAATTATTACTATTTCCTATTAGCAACATTTGATTGTTTGAACAGGATAGAAAATCCTAATTTTAAACTTTACAAGAGCTTTTTAAAAATTGTATTTTCGATCAATAGAATTAATCGAAATGAGAAAAATGTGTTAAAGGAATTTGAATTTAGAAAACTATTTAAATTTAGTAAATTTTTTCTACGAAACGCTTAGAAATAACACGTCATTTTGAGCACTTAGGATTGCAAATGGGTTACGTTATCATTCTATTTTGGAATTCTATTTCTAAAAATTCTATTTTTAAAAATCTTTTAGGCTAAGAATCTAAACACTAAATAAACTTTCATTATATCGCTCTAATATGTAGAAAAAGTCTTTCAGACTTCGCACATATTCTACATTAAAGGAATATGGGAAAAATATGAAGCGTTTAAAGCCAGAGTGTGTGCGAAACCTAAAAGCCTTCTTCTACAAGCGCATCTCGCATGGTTTTCATTTCTATGAAAATATCATTGTAGGACAGGAAATTTGGAACAGTTTCTAAATTACAAATTTGAGATTTTCTCACTGTTTGAGAAGGGTAAGAGATAAAAAAAAAAACACGAAGAACCCGAAGAACTGTAGGGCTTAGGGCCAAGCGTATATACTACCTTTGGACGATTCAAGCTTCGAACAATTTATTTTTCTCATTGTGTTTTTAACGAGTTTGACTCATTCTAATATTATATAATATTTTAATAGTTAGTCCAATGCCTTAATAATTTTTTTTTTAAAATTCCTGAAAAGAGCCATGGGTCAAGTCCATTAAGAACATAGAAAAAAATTGAGTTTTCTTGAGCTTGAGTCGTCCGAAGGTACCGCACATTCCCCCTTTCTACTTCGTGGTCTTTTTTTCTATTTGTCCATCTGAAACAGTCTGGAAATCTCAAAATTCTAATTTAGAAACGATTTCAATTTATCTCATTTTACTCTAAATATAAATTGCATTTAACAAAGAGAAAAAGTAAAATTTTTGAAACAAACGATTAAAGTAATGGGGCCTCTTTTTTCGTTTTAATAGAAATGCTGATAAATTTAAAGTATAATGGGTATAATGAATACTCTAATATCTTATTTTTAAATTGCCGGAAACATAATTTCTAAAGCTTAGATCCGAATCTGATATTTCAATACTCCTCTTTTAAATTTGATATATATTGTAATATCTGTTTTAAAATTTTGTATTCTTGGAATATTCTTGGACTAGTGCTAGTGCTAGTATTACACGTGTTTGAGACTGAATGTTTAATTCTGTTTCTGAAGGTCTCGAAATCTAAATTAATAAGCAAGTTCTGTGGTGTTTCTTAAGGTCTAGTCGATCATTCGCCCTTGCTAAATTTAGAAAAATAAATTTTTAAATTGAAAGATAAGTTAAGTTTGATAATTTAAGTCAAATATTTTAAAATTAAAAAAATATTGTTTTGAGTTATAAGCCAATGATTCTAAAGTTAGTTGGTCATACTAAAGTTTGTAAAGTCGCTTAATTATTGCAGAAATATATTACGTTTTATTTTAACGGATTAAATCTCTAAGAACTAGTTTGCAGAAAAAAAAATTATTCATCATAAATTAACGGCCCAAAGAATTATATACACTTTAAAATAAAGAAATTATTTTTGCAAAGACGAATAGTATTTTAAATGTCAGTTGTTTAAAGATTTAAGGCTTACAACTATATATGTTTTATTATTATAAAGTTATATTTCTATATTTATTGCGGAGGCAGCCAAAATCTCGAATGTTCAAAATCATGACAGAGATCAAATTATATGAAGGATAGGGGAGACTGGGGCAAAAAGTAACAAAACGGGTATTTTATTTTTTTTACAAGGTAACCGAGCACCTCCAAAATTTCTAATTAGCACACTGGACCTTGTTATGGTATAATTTAGCTCAATAAATCAATTGCGAAGTAAAATTACATCATGATAAGGCTCAATTCCATTTAAAATTAGGAGAAAAAGGCCCTGTTTCAAAGCTGCCCTACACAGTAAAAAAAGATTACAAGGATAACCGTTATTTTGCTTTTTTACCACGATTATTACTGTAAAGTAACTCAAATGCGTTTGTATTTCAACAAAACGCGTAATCTGAAAATGTGTAATTTAAAATTTTGTGTAAGGCGTGTAAGGCAAACTGTGTAATCAACTGCGAATGATTAAACATTGCGTACATTTTCTTACATATTTCGTGTAAAATTGCACAGTTTTTAGACAAAATGTGTATAAATTACCTAAATCAGTACACACGATTACATGTTTATGTAAAATTTACAATGATAATCATGGTAAAGTATCTAAATTTTTTTTAACTTTATTTAGGCTAGATATTAACGCTAAGCCGGCGATGAACGCAATAAACGAATAGCTCTTATTGTCCCTGCATTTTTTGGAATGTTGCACTTTTTTGCAATTTGTCGTGTAAATTTATCTATCCAGGACAATTGTATCAAATTTCGGTCAGCTTGTAATTTCGACCACTTCATATGTTTTCAAAATTCTATGGATTTATATTTTTTTTAAGAAGTACAGTATAATGCGAAAAAAAACAGAGTAGTGTCATGTACATGAACTAGATCATGCGATAACATCTTAGAAAATTTCGGAAGGGCAAGGCACTACGAGAATCAGAGTGACCGAAATATTACCCAAAGAAATGGATATATTTTAATTATTTTTAAAATGTATAATATTGAGAAAAAAAAGAGGGTGCGATTAACTTTTTTTCCTCATAACTTTAACACTTTTTGGATGTAAAAATATATCAACATTTTTTAATGTTAATTTTACACCTTTTTAAGGGTAAAATTAACAAGAAAAGGGGTTAATTTAACCCCTAATACACCTAAAAAGGGTAACACCGATTTCGGATCAATAATGCAGGGTATTATTAACATTTCCGTAATGTTATTTTAACTTTTTCGGATTTCTCTCAGTGAAGGAATTATTTTAGAGAAGATGATTAACTATCAACAAGGTTTCAAACAACACTCCTGAAAAAGTGGTAAGGGGAAGTGCTCATTTCGGAGTCACATTTATTAAGAAACATAGGAAAAATTCAGTAATTACGATGCATAGGATCGTACGAAGCATGGGCACTTTCTCCTAAAAAGAGTTAAAATTTGTATTAAAAATATTACATTTTAAACTAAAGACTTTAGTGCTAGAACCCTGGGACTATGTTGAAATGTGGTACAGTTCCTCTACCTATTTTCAATTTTCAGTTTCAATAAAATACTTTGTCACTGGACGTAAATTCACACGTAAATAAATCTGTAATCCTTCTCTTGCAATATGTGTCGTAACTTGAAGATTTAAGAATGATTAAGAAAGTCAAATTCCCCGATAATTAACCAATTTAAAGTCACCGTGCAATGAGATCACGCGAGTTTTCCCAATGAAAAACACAAGGGTGTGTGGAACGTGAGTTATTTAATTTACCCACAAATAGAAGAAGGTGTGTTACAGAGAAAATTCCTCTGACCACATCCGAATATAATAAATTATCTACGACGGAATAGGAATTGGGGGAAGTTTCCTCGAAAAAAAAATACACCCGGTGCACTTGAAACGAAGTGAAAATTAACCCTAATTTATTTTCAAGTCAAAAGCTCTGCAACATTTTTGTGCAGCTCCATCAATTTTTACGAGCACCTCACAAAGAAAATGCTTTTAATTTTCATGGTGCTCTGGAGCGACCATTCACATTAAATAGATTCTTGGTAATAACTATGGTCACGCGAAAAAGACTTTGGGTCTTGTTTCTGGCTGCAAAAAAATTGTACTTCAGAGATACTTCAGAGAGTCGAAAAAAAACTGCACATTAATTGGTGCTGGTGCAGAAGAGCAGATATTTCCCATGAAAAAAAAATGAAAAAAAAAATAATTAGGTAAAATTTGTATTTTTATGCAAATTCAATATCTTGTCTTAAATGTATAGCATTTAAACAGACAATATCCCGAGTTAATTACGTGTATTCGATTTAAACTGTTTCTCTGTTTTTTTTCTTCTCTTCCTCCCAACAATACTCATCTCTATTCTGAAAATATTTCTCAATTGAAAACTGTATTACAATGTATCTGGAATACATAATTCATAATTTTTCCATTTAACTAATTTCTGAATTCGCACAGGTAAAATGACGATTAAAAATTGTTTGAAAATATATGGAAAATTATAAAAAAAAACACGTTACTTTGGTGTATAATTGTGCGTTTCCCCCCCATAACAAATGCGTAAGCATAAAAGATGTTGTGCATTCGGATGACTCCCCTTTTTTTTCCAACAATATCATACCTTCATTATGTTCACATATATTTATTTTCAATGTATGGATATGTGTGATATTTGCGTCTGCTACCGCTGTGCACTTTTACGCATTTATGGAATTGAATTAAATAAATTATGAAGGCTGAAATTGTTAATATAAAACAAAAACTCCGGTGTACACGTTCATCTTCTTCACGTTTTATCTACATAATTTTCATGACTCGCACTAAATAAAATTGCATTATGATTTGACGGTGAGGCAAAGACGCGCGATGGTACGAGGAGAGGGATATGTGGATTAAATCCAGAAATAAACATTACATCTACATATGTTAATATCTTTCAGTTCTTGTGCTATTTTTCCACCTCAATTTTTCCTTTATAAATATTTTTTTCCAATGAAAAAATTGCACTTTTTATTGTTTTACTTTATTTTGTATCTCTAATCGCGATATGTGAAATAATGCAAAAAAAAATAACAATTTTATGCTAATTCAAGACAAACAAGGTGAACTTGGAAAATTACCAATAATACCACCTCGACTTTAGCTAGAATAATTAATAAAAAGGTGTACATAGGAGTTGATTTAATTCTAGGTACATTTTGATTCACTATTTTGTTCATATAATTCTTGGCTTTTTCACTGGAAAATGTGACTATGTACATAAGAAAAAAATCCACCATCAATTGAAAAATTATTTATAAAAGTCTAATTAGAGAATAGTTGGAATTTAGTGATGTTTGATGGCCGTGTATGGGCAATTTATTCAACTTGAGTGCACCTTTTTGCATCTCATGTCAAGCCAAATGGCCAGTGTTAAGGTGACGGTTGTTGCAGCTATGTGATTATCTGTTCCTCATGCACACACGTAAATACACAAAGAAATTAATAATTCTTTTTTTTCCACATGAACAAACCAGATTTTCTAATTGTCCTTACAACTAACAAAAATAATCATTCAATTTCAATGTACAGATTTTCTAACCCTAAAAGACAACAACAAAAAAAAAACATTGACAGGAAAAATTTTAATTGTTCTCCCATCAATTTGCTCCGATTTTACTATGCAACTGGTCACGAAGCAATTTTATTAAAGTTAAGTGGTGATTTTACAATGCACTCTTTGAAAGAGAAATTTCAACTTAATGTGACAGTAAAGTTGAGTATAGTAGAGCCCATGAGGAAAAGTTAAGAATTTTACGGCTAGAATTAAAATGTGCGAGAGAGAGCTTTTACGATCAAAATTATATCATATCGAATAGGAAGAGCTTTAAACAGGTTCTTATTCGCAGCAAACAACCGTGTTTAAGAGCACTCTAACGTCCGGTCGATGAGAAATTTAAAAAATGAAGATGATGATTGGGTTCTCAGGTACAAGAACTAAGATGTTGAGCAGTTTTATCTTTACGCTTAAACGGTATATTTGTATAAAGTTTGATACATCAAAATATATGTAACATTTGCTAACCAGGGGATAGGCATGTCCGGTTAGTGAATGAATCGGCAGCGACTGAATTGGCAGATCGGCTAATCGCGATCAATCACTGTGATCGGTTTTTTGAAACGTACACGTTGTTATAGAACATAGAACTGTCAATTAAAAAGTTACGCCTTTAACCTCTCGTTAAACAAATTGTAGATTTTTTGCCGGATATATAGACAGAACACAGACAAAAAATATTTTGTAAAATTTTTCGTAAATGTTTGTGAAATCCTATGGCAGACTTACAAAATGCTCGTGAATCCTATAACCCACAAACAAGTTCGTAAAATTTTGTAATTTTTCACAAAAATTGTTCGTAACATGATTATTTCACGCACATTTTTTGCACTTTTACAAACATTTGTTCGTAAGCGTTTGTAAACACACAAAAAATGTTCGTAAAATTTTGTCATTTGTTTGTAAATGTTCGTAAAATGTTCGACAGGAAAACAAACATTTACGAACAAATGACAAAATTTTACGAACATTTTTGTGTGTTTACAAACATTTACGAACAAATGTTTGTAAAAGTACAAAAAAGCTCGTCAAGTGATCATGTTACGAACAATGTTTGTGAAAAATGTACAAAATTTTACGAACTTGTTTGTGGGTTATACGATTCACGAGCATTTTGTAACTCCTCCATAGGAATTCACAAACATTTACGAACATTTCTACAAAATATTTTTTTCTGTGAAGTTATACCGAAAAATCTGTAATTTTTCGTAAAATTTTACTTGGGTCCGTAAAGAAATTCGGCAGTAGGGGAAAGTACTCTCCTTTTGAGTGTTCATACCTTCGAATAACGATAGTTTCCTTTGCCGTAGATGTAGTTAACTTTCCCTTCTTCCTGTTCGTAAGCCTTTTATTAATCTAGTACGTAAAAGAATGGTCTTCACCGATCCGATCTATCATGTCTGTGAAGACCATTCATATACACATTAAAATTAAAGAAAAGTTTATGAACAAGAGGGAGACAAAGTCACTAGCATCTACGGTACTTTTCCTAAGAGACTTACACAAGATTATCACGTAAATATCAATAATTGATAATAAGCTAACTAATATTTAATAGAAATGTGTAAGTGAAGTGTAAGAATATTCACATCATTCTAAGGTGAACGTTAGAAGGGAACGTAGCGGAGACTGGGGCAAACTTGTCAAAAATACATATTTAATTCTATCACGAGCTCTGAGAAAACTTAAACGTTTTACAATGAGCATATTCTTAAAGGAAGTTTACTGCTCTACAATATTGCAGGAGATTATTTTCACTATCTAGAAAGAAATGAGATTTTCGAATAATTTTCTAAACGTCGATTTTGTGGAGATTCTCAAAATTGCTGGGACAAATTTTGTCAGTCATCAGATAATTTGTGACGTTTTACTCTCGCAAACGTTAAAAAGATCAAATAGGGTGAAAGGAACACCTATTGACACTTTAAGAACTCGTGTCAGGACCTATTGACACCCTACTCTGTACTATTTGAAATACGAAATTTGAACAATTATCCTTATCGAAAAACGCAGATTAATGAAAAAACGCCATATTACTTACATTTTATTAGATACATTAAATAAATTTGAACATTTTGATAAAAGTTCCAATAGGGGTTCCCTGTCGGAGAGGTTTTCATTCGACCCTAGACATATTTGTCGACTTTGACAACTTTGTCGAAGATAATTTTTCTCTATCTTAACGAGAAATATGCTTAAATTGAGCTAATCAGTATTGATATTTTCTATAAGCCAAATATTCAAAAAAATACGGCTCAAAATTTCATTATTTTTTATTTTACATAATCCTTCCTCGAATTCCTTGAAACTGTGTAAGTTTAAGAAGGTTCATGAAGGCTATCTATAATAAAAATTTCAAGCCACAGTCTCTTTTAAAGATAAACTACATTTTAGTACATTATTTTTCTACATCCCGGACCTTCCAGGCAGGTAGTTTCTTACATAGAAAAATAAGAAATTCTTAAATAGGAACTTTCAGTTTCTAAAGGAGGGTGGGGTAGTTTAACGACGGGGCACTTTCAATTTTTGCATATTCTTCCTATCTCTTTGAAAGGAATGAATTAAAACCTCTATGTTACTGAAGTGATAACTGAACTCATGTTCAAAAATAATTAATTTCGTGACGTTTCTCGTTTCAATTCTGTAATTGATTTTATAAAACTACATCAAAATGAAACTTTTTGTAATAGCGTATTTCAACAATTTCTGAATCATTGCACTTATCAATCGTAACAAAATTATATTAATTTACTAGTCGTTTTATGATTATTATAAGGCATTTAGCGTTCAATAAATTCTAAGACGGTTCTGACAATTTTGATTTGAGTTCCGAAAGTGCGTGAGGGGCAGTTTCATGCAAGCACACGTAGTAGTTTCCTGTGTTCAATAATTTAGTTTTTAAATCAAAATGACCTTAAAACAATCACTGAAAACGTTTTGTAGCTGTTTTTGTCGATAACATTGGAAATTTTGAGAAGTAGCTAAAAGCTCATTAACAAAAAAAAATAATAAAATAAAAATATAATTTTTCAGTGGTTTCTAAGTGCTTAAAAACTCTAAATTTAACTGTTATAATATTTTTCAGAATGTTTTTAATAAGATATTATAATTTTTTTGTAGTATTATGAAAATTCAAGATTTTAAAAGGCAAAAAACAAACGATCAGTAAAAAATTCTAAACGGGCAGTAAAATATTAAAAATGAGCAGTAAAATATCTAATTATGGTCAATAAAAAACTTAAATCTTTACAAAAATGGGCCTAATTTACATATTTAACATTTAAAATTGTTCCATATAGAGTGAAAAGCCCTTTATTTTCCCTATGCCAAAATTTGGACGATAATTTCACTGTTTCAAATTTTTTTGTTACTGATGAATTTTAACTTTTTACTGCTCATTTATTCAATGCCATTTTAAAATACTATTATAAAACTGTTATACTAAAGACGTCATATTCTAAGGCTATATAATGATCCATTATTGTTCAGAATTAGCTTAGAACTAAAAGACATTTCTTTCGTATAAAAAATTAAAGAAAATTGTTCAGTTGATGAGTTTCTGCATGATGTATTAGTGTTAAAATTCTTTTATAAAGTTCTTGCTCGATTATATCTTTCAACTTTCAAACTTTCAAATAAACACATTTTATCTTTCTCAAAAATTTGGCCTCATATTTATCGTGAAATTGCCCCGCAACGGGGGACTTTCACGCATTCTACCATTTAATGAAATCATCTTCTCCACAATAGACGAATGAAACTAAAAGATTATTGTTATTATTTTTATTTACCCCAAACCCAACTGTAACTCATAGAATATACAAAGTTTTACTTCTATTTATCACCATTTTACGAAATGGTCTCAAGTTTCATTTTGCAATTTAGGGATGAAAGTGCCCCATCCTCCCCTATTAACCATGTCTTTAAATCATTTAGTTTTAGTTGGAATTTTCAAATATCAAGACATTTTTTTATGATTTGATATAAAAAAGATATTTTTTTAATATTGTAAAGAACATTCCTGACAATAAACATCTAAGTATCCTTATTTTTTGCAATGTAAAAATTTTTAAATTTAATTTTTTTCACATTTTAAGGTAAATAAAAGTATGACACAGTTAGAAATATTTTGTAAAATTATTCGTAAATGTATGTACTCTTTTCACAAACATTGTACGTAATATGATCTGTTGACAATCCTTTTTGTTCTTTTACAAACATGTATTCGTAAATGTTTGTAAAATGTTGTAATTTATTCGTAAAGTTTTGTCAAACAAATAAAAATATACGAACAAGTGTTTGTAAAAGAATAAAAAAATGTTCGTCAACTGACCATGTTACAAACAATGTTTGTGAAAAAGTATCAACTTTTGCGAACTTTTTGTGGGTTATGTGATTTACGAGTATTTCGTAAGTTCCTAAAAGGAATTTACAAACATCAAAGAACAATTTCTTACTTTTAACTTTAACCTTTTCTGATTTTCAATATAACAGAAATAATAAATTTTCAGGAATTAGTTGATTAGATTCCTTGTTATCCTCAAGAGGTTGCCCAAGAAACAATTTTTTCTTAATATAGTCTTATAGAATTGCTTAAGTAAGGCACGATAGAACAAAAAATCTTTTTATTTACTTATAACGTTCTTGGTTCCATCACTGAGATTACTATAAGTAAAGTGGCGCACTCATAAGGATCTTAAGAGCTTCTATAGAAATTTCAACAGAAAATTTGCACTTAAAGTCTTTTAAAAGTGCACTAAAAGACTTGTTTAATACTTGGTTCTATAAGGCAGCTATTTTGCTTCTTGGGTGAGGTTTGAGGCTAGTATCTTTTAATTTGTGAGATTAAATTTTACAAGGATAGCTCATTCTTTTTGCAAACATTCACTGAAAACTGTCTCTTTTAGAACACTAGTGACATGTTTTCCCTCAAAGTATAAATATTTTCCAATAGATATCAAGTTTCTAATGCACTAAAAAGTGGATAATTCCTTGTAAGACTTTTTTCTCGTGTTTCATAAAAATATCTCGAAAAGCTTATAATTTTTCCTCAGGAAGAATAAGCAGTTCTGATGAATTTTATACAATTTTAGTGTAAGTAAAGTAGCATTAGGTCACCAAATCTACATTTTCCAAATAATTCAAAATACCAAAGGATAACAGTTTTGATGTAAAGGAAATGTGTTTAGTGAGTAGTTGAGAGCACTTGTAGGATTTTCTAAATACACATATAATAATTTCAACTTTTGTCTGAGAAAATATCTGTTTGAAGTTGTTTGATGACGGAAGCTTTAGTAGGAGCAACTTTCAGAATTATATTTATAGAACGACTATTTAAATTTACGTATGCTCAAAAGTTGTTCTCTCTGTCACCTGGAAAACAATTTTTTTCCACGTGTAGAAACCATCAACGTGAGACTGAATGTGGCTCTACAGGAGGGACAGGGGGTTGGGTTTGGTATTTTACCAATGAAATTTTCGTGCGGTGATATGGCAAGCCCCAAAATAGGGAAAACTTGCGAGAGAAGGCTTTTCCATTTGACTGTGGCGATAGTAATAGCAAAGTTACTCTACATCCTGGAAAATACAGTGTGGAAGCTTCAACATCACAATAATATCTCTCTCCTATATATAGTGCACATGAAGTATATATACGAGTGTGGTGTATTTACCTAGGAACACTATATATATATATATATATATGGGCGTCAAGCAACAAGTGTCACCATACACTCACTATCTCGTCCGCTTTTCTCATTTGAATTCACAAAATCTCAACTTGAAACTACTCTCAAACAGCAATTGTATACAAAATACAAGAGGGAGAATGGGGAGTGTACCATTTAAATCATTTGTTGATTGATGGGTTGAAATATGTTCACTCTTCTGCCTTTTGCCACCCCCAATATTCAAAACTACCATGGAACCACAGACACACCGTCAGAAATTCTACAAACTTTCCGCTGAAAGATATTCTATATGTAGCACTAAGGGTGTCTGTTGCATTTCGAAAGATAACTCAAATAAACCTCATCAAATTCGTGAACTTTTGTGATTCTATTGTTAGCCATTATAGCATTTTTTCAATCGCATATAAACTAAACTAACATTCCTCTATCACAATTCTTTGCATGACTCATAAACTTTTAGAACAAATATCTACAGTATTGTAAATGTTATCCACATTTAATAAATATTTATTATTGTAAAATATTTTAGTTCCATCTTGTTTTTAATTGGCTAAAGCTTGAAAGCTCAGACTGATTCTTGAGAATATTTGGCCTGTGTAATATTCAGCAATAAAGGATTAAGTTAAGGCAATTTATGCTAAGGACCTCTAAAATCGATGATTCTAAGCTCTCAGCGTGCACTGGTAAAAATAAAAGGGTCAAATTGACCCTTTTCAAAAGGATGGATCGTATTTGACCCTTTGAAAGGTTCACTTTTGTATCTCTTGAAATTTAGTATGCACATTTATCACGAATAATCATGTTTTATTGTAAACTTATTACTGATATCATATTTCTCTCATCTGAGCGAACACCAAAGATCACTTTTTCATTGTTTTTTTATTCGTTTATTCCGGAATTAAATAGATGTCAAAACCGTGACCCTTTCGAAGGGTACCTGGTGACCCTTTCAAAGAGTCAAATATGATCCATCCTTTGGAAAAGGATCAATTTGACCCTTTTATTTTTACCAGTGTGGGACAGTCTTTACTGTCAAATTTTACACGCTAAATGTTCTTGAGAATCAGCCTGTGTCTATTTAAAGAACGAGATTGATGGTATTTACACCACCGCATTAGATTGAGATTGAACTGTTCCTAAATCGGATTTTAGGACAATGAAGCCTCAATATAATGCGGCGGTGTAAATGGCCTCAATGAAACCGTTTAGATTGCCGATTTAGATTGAGATTGAACTGTCCCAAAATCAGATTTCGAGACAATTAGGCTTCAATCTGATGAGGCGATGTAAATGGCGTCAATGAAACCGTTTGGTTTGCCGCATTAAATTGAGATTGAACTATCCCATGATCAGATTTTGGGACAATTAACTCTCAATATAATGCGGCGATGTAAATGGCACCAATGAAACCGTTTAGTCTGCTGCATTAGATTGAGATTGAACTAACCCAAGATCGGATTTTGAGACAATTAATCCTCAATATAATGCGGCAGTGTAAATGGCACCAATTGGCACCAATGAAACATTTTAGATTGCCGATTTAGATTGAGATTGAACTGTCCCAAAATCAGATTTTAGTACAATTAACAATTAGCTCTCCAGATAATGCAGCAGTGTAAATGGCCTCAATGATGCCACTTACTTTACCGCATTAAATTGAGATTGAACTATTCCAAGATCAGATTTTGGGACAATTAAGCCTTAATATATTACAGCGGTGTAAATGGCCTTAATGAAACCGTTTATATTGCTGCCTTATATTAATACAGAGTTGTCCCAAAATTGGATTTTAGGACAATAAACCCTCAATATAATGTGGCGGTGTAAATGGCCTTAGTGAAACCGTTTAAACTGACGCGCAAGATTGAGATTGAACTGTCCCAAATCAAATTTTGGGACAATTAAGTCTCAATTCAATTGGTGACATCATTGAATCAATTAAATATATAATTACACATGGATAGAGAAAATTAGTCGGCCTTTGAATTCGGCAGCCTATGTATATTTATTAGTTTTTCTAGTATTTTCCAAAGCAAACACTCTATTTTATTAATCGAAGTTATTAGAAAATAATTAATAATATTAACTATAATTTATAAAATTGAATTTTTGCTTTAGGAAATAAGAGAAACATTGAAATATTCAAATATTCAAACATTCAAAGGCAGGTCATTTTCCCCTAATTCTTTATTTACAAATTCAAATTACCTGACTATACATTTTTCGATGTTTTCATCTTACATTCAAAATACTTTAGTAAAATTGACGTGATTGGCGTTAAGTATTTCTATAGATATTTTTTTCTTAAGATTACAGTTCCTATGATAACAGAGTTATTGACTGATTGAAAATCTATGTTTTCAGAGAAAATTTGAATTTATGCCATTTAGTTGATTATCAGGATATAGTTTTGCCATATCATAATAATATTCTATTGAAGCGTTTGAAAGTAGCTCTACATTCAATTGATAGATTTTTTAATGAAAAAAAAACATCGAAAATTGTTGTTAAGACTCTACAATTATTAATTTCAACTATGAATTAATGTGAACCCGGTGCCTAATTGGATAAAATAGTTGTTTGTTCAAAATTTGTTCTGAATAATCAATCTAGGTGAAGAAAACATAGAAAAGTAAAGAAGTTGTAGTAATGAGGCTAATGCAAATTTCAACTAATAGAGCAATTTACTTATTGTTATGTTGACTTTTTATCAGAAACAGCAATGAACATTGAACAAAAAGGTTCTTTAAATTTGACAAACTTTCAAAGAAAAAAAAAACATCGAAAACAACTTTGAAAAACCAAAAGTAGATTGGGATATAAATTCAAGAATGTAATCAATTTTCTTATTTAATTTTCTAATTAACTCAGTAATAAGTATGTGAATGAAAACTTTAATTTTATTTAGCGATTTAGAAAAAAAAGAACATCGAAAATAATTTTAAAGAGTTGTTTTTATTTTTGGATATATTTTCAACAATGTGATGAGTTTATTTCATCCTTCTTGAAATAGTAATAAAAACAAGACTAATAAATATATGTTGATGTAACCCATGTAACCAGTTTCGTATGAATAAAACATGGAAAGGAACATAAATTATCCTAAATAGACAAATATGAATATGAACATATTTTCAACAATGTGAGAAAACCTATTAAATTTATGTTGATTTGATATTTTCGCCGAAAGAGCAATAACAAGGATTTGGATCTTAAAAAAATACTATAATTTTGTAGATGTTATAAAGAAGAAAATAATCTTAAAAGGGTTCGATGACTTTGTTCCCTATGGGTGACTTTGACACCTCCTCTTCGTAAAGCTTTTCTTTATTTCTAAAACTTAAGGATGGTCTTTAGCGATCAGACATGGTAGATGGGATCGGTAAAGATCAACCTTAGGTTCTAATAAAGAAAAGCTTACAAACAGGGGGGTGTCAAAGTCACCCACAGGGGACAAAGTTATCCTCACTTTCGGTATATCAATATGAGAGACTAGGGCAGTAGTAAACATGGGGTAGCACGAAACACTATGTTTACATTACTTGAATTTATGTCGAGTATTTTTCACAAAAAAAGGTTCCCTATAGTAAGGTAAAGTACCCTCTAGTCGGCCGGTTCCTCAACTCGGCCAGTCGAATTATTTAACAAATTTTTTAACGTTTTATAGTCAATTTCTATGAAATTTTTACTGATTTACGTTATATATAATATAATACACCTTATAATGTTAAATCGGTAAGACCATATTATAACAAATCTAAGTAAATTGAATAAATAGTCGCACTGGCCGAGTTGAGAAACCGGCCGACTAAAGGGTACTTTACCTTATCTTGAATTCATATAGGTCTCGTCTTCTAAAGTCTAATATTTGATTTAAAAATATTAGACATATTTAAATATTGGCATATTTGAATATGCCAGGTTTCCCTATAGCTCCACTGCTCAAAGTATTCCTAAATCTCCCTGTATATTCTTGAAATAAAGAATATTCCTCAATAAACACAGTTCTAAATTTTTTTATAGATTTGTGCGCCAAATTTCAGCATAGTTGCATGCAAGAGCCAAAGTCTCAAGTTTGAAATGTAATATTTTTAATATAAATTGAGTTTTTTTGTTACTTTTTTTATAAAGAGTGTTGCTTGGAACCTTGTAGACTTTTATTTTCGCTAAAATAATTCTTTACATTTTAAAATGAATAAAAAACAGAGAAAAAAAAATTGAAACAAACAGAAGAAAAAAACAGAGATGACAATAAAATTCAATTCAATTCAATTCAAAAATGTACACACAGCATTGGTGGCCTATTCCGGCCACTTTAATTTTCATAGTTCCTTGCCCTTCCGGAATTCTTCCAATGCCTTTTTCAGATCATCTTGCTCGTGGAAGCGATATTTTTTGTTATTTTTTGGATTGTATAATCTCTGGAGTATTCTATAACTAAAAATTAATTTGAGGAACAAAAAATGTGGCCAGAATTACAAGCTAGCCGGAATTTGGCACACTTACTCTATCTTATGTCACGATCTTATTTGATTCTTTGTGTTCCAGATAAATCAAAAAACCCTTGTGAGGTAGGTTCTTAATTAGGCAATTCCCTAAGCGTAAATAGGGGAGATGGGGTTACTTTAAGCAATGGGCCTGCAATGATATGCGATTTTTTCATGTAAATATTTCTAAAGGAAACTGGGCTGTAACGTAATGTAATGGAGGCCTAACTTCCTTAAGAAATATAATAAAAAATCGTATAGGGGGAGGTGGGGCTACTTTGAGCTGTGGGGCTACATTGTTATACGATTTTTTCATATATTTCTAATGGAAAATAGGTTTTGCGGCGTTATCACACTTGCACATTAAAATTTTAATGTGGTTCACATTAATTGTCGCTTGTGAGCGTCCAAATATATTATTTGTGTCCTTGAGTCACTTAATATTTGGGGTTTTTCTATTTATTGATAAAGAAGTGGACTTGGCCTTCAAAAATAAGTTTAAATCTACCTTAAGCATAAATATTTTTCACAATAAAAAATTAAAGAGAAAATCGCATTAATTTTTTTTGATATAAATCAATTTATATCAAATTTTGCGGGCCAAGTCTACCTTTTTATCAACAAATTGATCAAATTTTGAATATAAAATGATTCAAACACACAAATTACACATTTGGACTCTCACCAGCGACAATTAATGTGAATCATATTAAAATTTCAATGTACAAGTGTGATAACACAGTTAGCATGATGTAATTTGTATACACAAAGTAATTGTGGATCCAAATAAAATAATTGTAAGGTCCAACTTCATTTAGAAATATGCGGAAAAGTTGTATAACAATCTAGCCCCACAGCTCAAAGTAGCCTCACTCTCCCCTATCAATGTAGCCCCACTCGTGAAAGCAGCCCCAGCTCTCCCTACATAAATTTTTTCAAGTGTTGTAATTTTGTGAGCATAGGCCGGTAGATATCGTGTCCAAGGAATACAATATCTGTGAAATTAGCAACTGATATGCTCACAAAAAAAAATGCCTTTAAAAGACATCAACAATCTAGCAGTGATTCAGTGAATGATCTCGATGTTGAGAATGTGACTCTTGAGAAATGAAGTATGTCTCTATGAAATATTAATAAGGATTGATTGAAAATTTAAAGTAAAAAATCGCTATAATTGACCACAGAAACCAAATGGAGAGATTTTTCTTCTGTATTAAGTGTATCAACTCCTTTTTATCAAGTTTAGTGTCGATAAATCTAACTTGCAATTTGTAGTTATTTGATATTTGAGCTAATGGTAAGTGAATTGGGGAATGCAATTTTCGATCGAGAGACGATCATATTCATGAACATTGATAGAATGCAAAAGTAAACATACGTTGCACGTCATGGATATCCATGAACTGGTAAACCTTGGGCACTTGGAATTAATCGCCGTCGTTCGTCGTTGGCTTGAGAGCCGCCGTTGGTGCTGCTGCAATTTCTGTTGATATTGATCGAGAATCGACCGATCGATCTTGGGCTGTCTTACTCGATCACAACTGCGCTGCAACGTTCACAATTTTTGTGCTGGATATTCCTCCTTCTCTTGTGTAAATACAGTGAATATATAATTTGTACAAGCTTCTTATGCGATTCTCTTATTTTTTTCGCCTTCGCATTAAGTATTATTATATTTTTTTTGCATTAATTGCTGAAGAGATCTCTCAGCGATCACCACCGCAAACTTCAACTTTTATTTCGTTCACGCACTGATAACAATTTTAAAGATTTTTACTTCTTTTATCAATTAAGTTTTCCCTCCTTCATTTTCCCATCAAGATTTCCTGTATTTTCATATATGGTTGATTGTGAAAAAAAAAACTTGTTGGGGAAGAAAAAAAGAGAGACGTATGATCGCGAACAGTAATAATTTTTCCACTAAACTGGCAGAACAATTATTCCATATTTTTTATTATGATGGATCTCTTCACTATATGTAAACCTATCACCGTCGAGCTTCTGCGCGAAACTAATCAGGTATTTTAAAAAATTAACCACTTTATGTGAATTGTCATTATTTTGCTAAAGGAAGTGCATCTGTATTGGGACACACTGCAATTTACTTTTCGCACATATCACAAGAGAACATATACATGGTGTTGTAATTAGATATGAAATTGCAATGAGAGCAATTGTGAAAAATTTATCAAATGATACGACTTCTATATAAATGTATATTTGAGATGGAGGCATTACACGAAAAAAATAAACCGCGTCCCACCAAGTCGAGGCAGGAAGGCAACGACTAAAAAAAAAGAAAGAAGAATCGCTCCGAGAAATTGCAATTGCAATCGAAACGCACTTCGGAGGATTTGAGATAAGAAAATGCACAATTTCTGCTGTCGTCACATAAAATTTTCAAATATACAACTTCTGCCATGGGTGTATCACCAGACAAATTAAATATTTAAATAAATGTTATCAGGGTTGAAAAAATTTCTTCAATTGCATTTGAGCAATTTGACACATTGCGCACTTTTTTTTTTGTTGAGGAGAAGAGCGCGAAAAGCCTTCAAGAAAAACCGCCCAAGATAATCGTTTCACAGTGCACACATTGATGGACATATTCGTGGATTTATTTCAATTTATTGCAACTCGTCTCTCATTTTGGGGCTGTATTTTTTTTCTCGCAATCATACACACATGCAAATACAGGGGCTTCTCCTTTGGGGTAATTGGACTAAAATTGACCGATAAAAAAAGCACTGTCGATAACCCAAACAATAAGGCAACAGATCATTTTGTAGGTGATGGGCATGAGATACTAGGCGTCTCCATCTCACACCCATACCCAAACATATGGTATGGCTCTCAATGGTCAACCCAGTGGACCAGGCGGTCCTTCATCTAAGACCCTCAACACCTCTCACACTTCCCCTTTTGCAATAACCAATTTTTCTTTCATCACCCAAAATCACAAAACACTTGGCAAATTTTTCTCAACAACCACTTAGAATGCGTTCTTACAAAAAATTTTCAAGTTTTCTTTTCATTTCTTTTTAGAATTTTAAAAAAAGAAAAGAAAAGAAAATATAAGTGCTACCATTGAATGAGCTGTAGTACAATGTGTCAACACCTCTGGGACTAGCCGGAAAAGAACTCAAAAACAGTTGGTCAAAATTTGTTTTTCTTATTTTTTGCTATATGTTGTTTTCAAAATTTCAAATCACGCAAAACTATGGCCCGGCGGTATGTTAAAATCTCTTCGGACACGTTCGGACGCACTCGGATTGATTCGGGGCGCGTCCCGAAAAACGTCCCGTTGCATATCGGTGCGTTGCGTTTATGCGACTGAAAATATATCGCATCGACATTCAATTCGGAGCGAAAATCATATAAAAGTGTGTATAACTACGTCTACAGCCACCAATCGGGCTCACAATACATCGGCAACTTTTCCCAACATATGCCTGTAGTGGCTACAAACACCATACACAATACCAAAATGCATCTTTTTCCCCAACTCTTGACTACCCAGCTTTTGCACATATACTCGCGCACAATAAGAGCAGGACGGACAATGTTGAGTAGCCTCGAGAGTCCATAACCCTGCATAAAAGGGATAAACACCCATTCAGGATTGGACTTTTGGGCTACTCCACAGGGAGGACAACAAAAAAGAACCATATCCTCAAGGGATTTGGAATTTTCTTCCTGGAACACATGAGATACTTGCTTTTGAAGCACTAAAAAAAAGTCGATATATCAAATTGAAGACATTTTTCTTTTTGGGCGACGAATTTTCCAGATAGTACTTATGGCAAGAAAAATTGCATCCACTTGAGAATTTGTGACATATAGAATCTTTTTCCCAGTGTACCAACCACATCAGCGCGGAGGGGCCTTCTTCGCACAGAGTGAGACAATCGTATACGTTTGCGCACATAATTGCACAAGCTGCAATTGCAAGTGAAGTAAGTGGAAGTGCATCGATTGCACCTATCAATGTATGCGTTTTGAAGATGGAATGGGAAAATTCGCAATGTGTGAGTGTATGTGAATGGAAAGTGACAATGCATCGCGTCGTCGCCGTGTGTAATTACAGAGTAGGATAGCTATAGTTGAGAGATTTTCCTTATCATCATCATCATTTGGTGTCGTTGGTGTTGTCGCTGTGTCGATCATCATCGGAGAGTACTGAAAATGTGCAATTGCTGGTGACGTGCTTTTTTTTTCGCGCTGGTACTGCCACTGTATTGCATTTCGCGATGGATGAGAGATGTTCTAAAAAGGGGGATAGAAAGTGTGAGTGACCATTTTTCGCTAGTGTGTGAAAGATTTTCTTCATTCTCAGAGCCACACTCTTTTGAGAACCTAACCCCCCCTCCACCCCGCTCCTCTTCTATCATGGGGGAAATAAATTTAATATTCACAAGTCACTGCAGAATATTCCAGAAGTGCGCGCAAGAGGAAAAAATTTCATATTTCGTTTCGTCTCATTCGTCGCTGCTTTTTTTTTCGTCCAATACATTATGTCTTCCACCATTCAAACGCCCAAAGGAAGGTGGCGATAGATTTGAGATAAGAAAGGAATTTTTGCGATGTTTTTGCACCAACCATCGACCATATTCCAAAACAATCAACTTTTTTTTTATATATTGTTCTCTCTTTCCCAAAAACTGACCAGCTCAACTCAACCAATTCTGCCACAGCGAAAAAAAAACTGCAGCAAATGTTGATTAGTTCAGTTGAAAGTTCCCCGAAATGCGAAACTTCCAACCAAAAACAATTGTGTCAATCGTGATTTCCAGCGAAATGAAAATCGACGAATGCGCTATTTGTATAACTGGTGTAGGGTGCGATTATCTACATGTGTACAGAGTCAGTGCAATTCTCTGAAAACTATCATGATGCTAAACAATTTCACTACTTGTTGATCCACTCTCCTGTATCTTTCTCATTCACCCTCCCAATGGTTAGAGCGGTGATTCAACAGCATGCCGCTGCACTTGTCGTAAGCATCCACATCATCATTAACATCATGGAAATCATGGTGAACGGCATTATCAAAATCAGTATGTACAAGGGTATGGTAGGATGAGGGTGGCGCCATCCCCACAGGACAACGGGGAAACCTCCACAGTACAAAACTTCTGCACAATTCCACATAGCCACAAACTTTTCAATGGATATATCTTTCCCCAAACACAGAGTAACGAATTGTAACACATCCAAATGAAGTTGCAACCGACTACTGGTTGCGCTTCTGTTTGCTCCTGCTATATCTATCTCTTCCAATTACTCAGAAACCCCAATATCATCGTTACCCTTTTGCACTGGGGGAGGTGTTTCAAATTTTCACTTTTGGTCCTTCCTTGCGAAAAACCACAGAATTCGTAGAAATTCTAACGATAATACAGGAATGCAATTGTATACAAACCAACACTGATAGTATTTCACGAAATTCCGCTTAAAATGAAACAATTAACTTTTTATATCTTATTCCCGCACGTGATATCACTAAAATTCCACAAAAATGCTAAAGATAGGGTCTAAGGAACACCTATTGCAGGAGCCTCTCGACGTTTAATTTTTCCATACGGTTTTGCATAGAGAGGCATTGAAGACTATTGGCAAGTTTTTTCCTAAAGAGAATTGACTTATCAGTCTGATATATTTCGAAATCGTACATTAAACGCTATCTAAAAATACATATTTCATAATGTTCGCCAAATTTATACAAGAACTACGAGCAAATTTGTTTAAGTTGCGGTGCAACAGATGCAAAATTTTTACAAGGAGAAGTGAAAAATAGCTTCACTTTTTATTAGGCTTGATGGGCCCCTGCCTAATTGGTACCATTTGCGATAAGTAAACACCTATCCTTGGCACTAAATGGGTCAAGTGGTAGAGCACTCGGTCTATGATGCAAGTGTCCCAGGTTCGAATCCCCTTTAGGTCACCAGGAATTTTTCTGGCGTTAAAGGTGTTCGGAATGCATCCAGTGAACTTTGCACTTGATTCCACGGAAATGGGACTGACAACTTCATCCCGTACACGAAAAAATAATAATGTGTGTCTAGAAATCCCTTTACAGGAAGGCCTTGTTCCTTCATGGAATGTTGTGCCAGCATTATTATTATTAAACATCTATCCTTATAGAGAAAATAGATTAATAAAAAATTTCATATTAGGGGAAAGTGGTCTGCCTTTGAATGCGACAGCCTTTGAACATTTTTTTTTCTTTTCCTTCTCAAAGCAAAGTTACGAGTTACGAGTAGTTGTATTGACTATAGTTTAGAGAATAGGATTTCCGCTTTGAAAAATAAGAGAAAAATTGAAATATTCAAAGACTGCCGCATTCAAAGGTTGGTCACCTTCCCCTATTTGCATTTTTTTTTTAGAAATAATTAATAAAATTTATTATCTTGACAAAATCGCCAACAACTTCTACAGCTAGCCATAAGTAAGTGGTTCGTAAGTGGTTCCACAACTTGTTGTTCGTTGCACTATGTCAGCCGGGATCATTTCCAAAGTGCAGCAATTATTGTTGTGAAATACTTAAAAAAAAATTGAATGCTCAGAAATCTGAATTACAATTTAAAAGTATCCATGTATACCCAATAACTAAGAAATACTTCAGAGTTTTGAGTTAACTTATTAGTTTAAGAGAAAATTGAGCACAAAAATCTGTATTTTCTTCTTTAGCAACTTTATTTTGTTTTTCTTTTGGTTTTTTTCTTGCGGTCTTGGTAAATTCAATACTAAGTTGATAGTCTTGAAAATTCTGTAATTTCTGTAAAGTACTCATAACTATTGTATTCAAGCCAATGTTTTTTTTTAAGGGGCTGCATGTACTTAGCATAACAAGAAAACGTTTAGGGTGGTGGCATTACTTGTAACCTGTCCTTACTTATGGCCCTTATAGCCTCGTTTGCAATTTTTTTTTAGTAAATGATTCCGAAAACCAAAAAATTTGTTTCAAAATGTTTTTCGAAATTACTTTGTGACATTGTAAAGGTTTTTTCGAGGCGGTCATAAGTTCTACTCAACTTTGTCAATGAAAATGAATATAAAACCTTAATGGTTTAAAAAAGTAATAGGTCTACTGAGTATATTATTAAAGTAAGAAAGACATTCGATAACAACATTCTCGTTTTACAAAATATTTCATAAAGAAAATCACGAAATATACCGACAGTTCCACTTAATACTGCTTGAATTAAAAGAATTATAACGTTTTAGGAAAACTGCTTGAAGCTAAAATAATAAAACCCCCGTCTTACGCAGGGTAAAGAGGACTCTACGTTAAGGTTTTAATTAACACCCAGCTTTAGGCACTATTTTAGGCCTTATTGGTAATATCTGAATGGTAAGCCCTAATTAATGGCTGGATTTTATTACGTACATCAATGGCGGACGAATGAAACTGTCAAACGCACTGATTTCGAGATCGGGAATCATCGTTTTTTCTATTTTGTCTTTTACACTTTTGTTTTTCCCAGTTTTTTCTTTGGAATCTTTGTCTTCGGTAATTTTTGTCTTTTGGAAACTTTGTCTTTGGAAATCTCGTCTTTCATACATTTTGAACAATTTTCGTAAATTTTGTCTGTAACACATTTTGCACAAGTATATTTTATAACTTTCCAAAAAGTTCCCTTTTCTCAGAAAATTTCCCTTTGGTCCAAAGGACTAAACTAATAACTTCCCAAAACACAGAAAACTTCCCTTTGCCCTGAAGGACGAAACTAAAAACTTAAAAAAAACCAATGTGATTTCATTATTTCATTTAATAAAATATACTCGTTTAAAATAAATGAAAGACAATTTTCCAAAGACAAAGTTTCCAAAAAACAAAAACTACCGAAGACAAAGATTCCAAAGACAAACCGGGAAAAACAAAAGTGTGAAAAACAAAATGAAAAAAAACAAAGATTCTGCAAACCCCTGATTTCATTTGCAATTTGTTTATTGTTATCAGTACACTTATCTCTATCGAAACGCACCGACGCATATTTATTGTTTTTGATAAAATACTAAAATCTCTGAGAATCTTTGTATAAGTTTTAAAAACAAATAATTCGGTAATTGGAAAATATTTCATCTTGTCAGTGACAACTGAGCAATACGGTCGGCAATATAATTTTCGGAGTTCCAATGCTCACCGCTACGAATGCAAAACAGTGTCATTCACGTATATTTTCTAAGGGGTATTTTCAATGGAAGTTTATTAAAAGTAAGGTAGGAAAGATACGGAATAATTTAGGCTTTAATTAACGCTAAACTTAGTCAGACGGGGCGTCTTATATATTGTTTTCAGAAAAGCCAGTAAAGAAATAAACGAAAGTAGTTAGTCGACTTCGAAAAAATTTAGTCTAATGGCATATGAAAAAGTTGTTCATATCACAAAAGAGTTGTTGAAAAAACTCACAAAAAAGAACTATCTGTGTATTATTTTTCGCATGCTTTTTAGATACATATCGCTTTACTACCGATTAAATTGATTGATCAACTTCCTTATAAGAAATAAGGAAGTTGATATCTCTTATCGTTTAGCCTCTAGCTGTGTCACAAGCTTTCAAACAAATAAAAAAATATTTTTGAACATTTTTTGAGAAAGATTCATCAATTAGGGTACTATAGTGACTCATGACCGATTAAATCCGATGCAGTCGGGTTGGAAATTTCAAGATCTTTCAAAAAATCTAAATTTAAGCAAATCGGTTGAAAAATAGGCCCTCCAAAGTGGTTAAACTTTGATTTTCGAAAATTCTGTATCGAAATGGTTTTCGAATGTAGATGTCCAAGGACGAAATATTCGCATAGACTACCTCTAAAACATATACGAAAATGAGAGAAATCGTAGGAGCTGTTTTTGATATATACAAGAAAATCATGGTATTGGAGTCAAAGGTCAAAAGTCGATATCATTTACCATTTTGCCTCTAGCCGTGTCACAAAAAAGTCGATTATATGACTGCTCTCTCTTTGAGTTTGAGCAGTAATTAGGAAATGGGTTGAAATCAGTAATGCGTTAGCTTTTGATTTCAAATTCTCCAACAAAAGGACAAAAAATCAAACTAAAGTCATGTTCCAATTTTCGAATATTATTTTTTTAAATTTTATTTCAAATCAAAAATTTCATTCCTCTAAAAATAGGAAATCTATCCCTAAATTCCTAGATACTGAGACAAAAAATCCTGAGCCAATTCCAAACTATAATTTTAATATTGTATATGATTCGTGTGATTATTCGTAGTTGAATTTATTTTACGAATGAATCATTTACTGTGAGTTTTGAAGGTTAATTGGAAATAACATTTAGGGGAAAGTACTCTCCCTTCGAACGTTCATGCCTTCAATAATATTAATTTTCTTTTAGTTTTCCTGAGAGACTTATACATTTTTATTAAATGGCTGATCATCAATATTTTTGATAATTCCGTGATAATTTAGTGTAAATCTCTTATTAAAAACAAAAGAAATTCACATTATTCGAAGGTATAAACGTTCGAAGAGAAAGTACTTTTCTCCATGTAGATACCTTTTGGATCGGAAAGTAACTCTTGTTGGTTCGAATTTTAATAATGCCTGCCTTCAAATCCACATCTGGCAACTTTCCGGAATAAACAAGTCACAAAGTTTTACGTATTAGTGTTTAGTTCTCATAGTGTTCTATAGTCCTCAGTGCGGCAACTGATTTGAGAGAAAATCACATATTTCCAGATTAATATTGTATAGTTGCGGTTGCCTTTGCCCCTGCTGTTAGTAAGCTTTTTTTTAATTGTACCACTTAAGGAGGTTTTTAATTCTTTACCGATCGGATATAGTGGATATAGTAGATCAGATCGGTGAAGGCTATCCTTATGTGTTAGAATACGAACAGTAAGGGGTAAAAATCGCTGCCAAAAATCAAAATCACCAGTATGAGAAATCGGATTCCGACTTTGGTCTGACGAATATACTACTTAAAACTTCCTACCGCGTTTCCAACCTGGATCTTTTGTGGTTATAATAGGAGATGGATTCGAGGATGGATTTCCTCTTCATCAGGTATCTAACATGACTGGGAAAATCACGTACAGGCGGAAATTGTCACACTGCATTTGAACTTGGATCACAACTTCTGCTATAATGTTCACCATTTGATTGACTGACACAGTTTCAGTGGACCGAAAGTCTTTCCACAAATGTTATCATGTTTCAATATTGTTTTTGGCTACAACAGTGAAGATTTTAGTGATTTTATTAAGTTTCTGACTTACTCATTCTTAAAAAGTAAAGAATTTAATAAAGAAAAAATAAACTTATACTCCTTGAAAGTAAGTTGTGTCCCTGTAATATCAAATGCGCAATATTATATATTGCATTCGAGCATTATAAATTACTTCATTACCTAAACATCTGATGAGTAAAACACTTATAACTTTATAGAATAGAGTGTCAGGAATAACACATATATCAATGGGGAAACTATGTTAAGTACACTTATCATGTTTTGGAATAGGAGCAATTTAAATAAGAAAAGATCCCAACAAACAAAATGTAACCAAATGAACCAAGTTAAAATAAGGAATACGTGAGATATTAATATCACTTTGAGTACAAGGTATTTCTACTCCAGTAGTGTGTAACGTTAATTTTTTTTGTTAAACCATTATAACCAAGTCAATAAAAATGAGTTTTTCCAAAAGCAATTTCTTTCAAAATTTACAAAAATAAATTTCATTGTGCGCCGTAATTGTACATAACCCATTAGGGGAAGATTCCTAGGATCCTTGAGGGATACTTTTGAACAAAACCAACGTCTTACAAAATTTTCCACTGTACATTGTCATTTTGCAAGAAGTTTCCAAGGCTGAGGAGGTTGAGGTAGAGAAAGATTGGGGGTGGTTGGGATGTGCATCGGCGCCTTAAATTGGTGAAAAGAACTTCACCCCGCCGAAGAAGATGATGTGACGAAAAAGCATCTCTGCTAATGATTTTTCCGCATACTGCAGAAGTGGCAGACGTAGAAAAAACGCGTCTGTCCCCTTTCCGAAAATGAAATAATCCCTACTGCGAAAATAGCCTGCCCACCCACAGCCCTACCCCATTGGGGTACACCAACGTCGTCGTCGCAGTCGTCGCCCTGAGGAGGCGAGAGAGAGAGCACTACAAACGCACGCATCCCTCTCTTTATGGTTGCAAGTGCCTCTTGGGCGATACCGATGGCCAAGGGAGTGGTGAACCGGGAGGGTAACCTCAAACTTTGGGCAGCGCATCGAGGAGGAGACTTTACTGTATTTGGCGTTATATCGAAAAGGGGATATCGGATCGGTTCAAAAGAGTTCGATCACCTCCCCAGCCTATCGCCTTTGAGCGCTATATAGAACGCTCGTAGTTGCTTTTAGTGGTATATCTGCTCTATTCCACTCTACTCAACGTCTATCATTATAGCCAATGTTGTACTTCTTATCCTTGCAACACTTCGCTGCACTAAAAACATGGCACATCTTCTGCAATCATCATCCTGCTTAGCTGCAGGATTTAGTTTTATTGGGAAGCTTTTTGCTTAGGAAGTAAAATTTATGGGTTGCGCACGAACATTTTTGTGAAAATAATTTTTTAGTTGAGGTACTTTACAATATCAGCTTTTGTGGTTCGAAGTGAAATCCTACCTCGTCGGATCGGGCCTAAATTTTGGATATAGACGTTTTGACATTCATAGATCATGAATATCATTTGTGCTAAAAATCGGTTTTCGGGGTTTTCGGGTACGTCCCGTCCGGAGTACAAACGCTTCTAGAGAGAAAACGGAAAGAGATCTTGACAAGTGGTTTTCGGCACAGGTTAAATGTCAACAGGTGGCTAGAAAGTGGTGATGTCAGACCCATCCCCTTACCCTCTTACCCCCATCCACCATTTTGGAACACTCCAATATTTTGATTTCTCAATAACTCAGCCCCTATAGCATTTGTTCTAAAATCGCTGAAATCATGAATCCTGTAAGTAAATTCTGTAACAGTATGACAATGTCATATGACAAGTTCATAATTTTTTATTTGGTAAATGCGGATGAACTGATCGAAAATTAAATTCATATCTGTTACTAAGAGCTTCATTCGAAGCTCAGTGGGCTTTAATATGGTTTTAATTTCGAATTTACCACGAACATTTGTCATATGACATTGTCATACTGTTAAAAAATTCCCCTACTGGAATGTTACGTTTTCCTGGAAATTTGAAAGATCAATTCGAAAATTTAAGCTATAAGTATTAGGGCCGAAATAGACTTACGACTTACGGGAACTACGCTTCCAATTATGCACTTCGAACAACTTTAACGCCAGAAAAATTCCTGGTAACTTAAAGGGGATTCGAATCCTAACTACTTGCATTACAGAGCTCTCTCACTTGATCCTTTGGGTACCTATTTAGAACTTTCGAGTAGAGGATAAAGTACAGAAAATTTATACAAGGGACCGCAAATCGACGACCCTAAGTCCCCAGTGTATGATAGTTTAGGATAAATCATCACTAATTTTACGGATTAAGTATTTTCAAGGATCAGCATAGAGGCAAGACAAAATACTTGCTATCGTGTTTGCCATTCTCGTAGTTTTGAAAATATTAATCTTAATATTAATTCTATACAAGAGGTTTCATAATCAATCAGATTGGCTCGGGTTCCCAAAAAATGTATGGGTTCCCCGGGTTTCCTGAAAAAAATGTATGGGTTCCTCAGCCAGATTGGCTCGAGTTCCCTGAAATGAGTTACTCCTCGATCCTATATGTGAAACAACGGTAAGTCTTGGGCTTTTATGAAGATAATGATTTTACTAGATGGAGGACTATACTACTATTTCAATAACACGAAAGCTTTATCTTCAGTCCATCCCTCAAAAAGACGTAGAAAAGATCGAGAAAATTATAGTACTCCATCGGCTCCATCCTTCCTTATTTTATTTACTACATAATGTAAGTGTACCAAATTTCGGCATAGTTGCATGCAAGCACCAAAGTTTTAATTTTGAAATGTAATATTTGTAACACAAATTGAACTTTTTTGTTACTTTTTATAAGGAGTGTTGCTTGGAATCTTGTAGATAGTTCATCGTTTTTGTTCTCTCTATAATCATTCTGAATACATTTTAAAATGAACAAAAATATAGACATAGATTTGGGTAATATTTCGGCCACCTTAATTTTTGTAGTTCCTTGCCCTTCCGTAATTCTTGTAAAGTCTTTTTCGCATCATCTCTAGGATATGCAAAAACTAAAAATTTATGGAAATTTAAGGAACAAAAGAGGTGGCCGGAATTACAAGCTGGCCGAAATTTGATACATTTCCCCTACGTGGGTATGAAATTCAATATTTTCATTTTCGTTTCAATTATTTGAAATAGGAGTAATATTTTTCAAAAAATAAATTACACCACTGACAAATATCAAATGGTAATGGCCTATAACATTTTTTCCAGCTATTAAAAGGACTTCAAGAGGGTTATTGCTGGATCCTTAAACTTTTTCTTTATGATTTGTATCTGAGGGTAAATCTTAATTATTTTTGAATTCATAAAATTGCTAATTTTACTGCTCAAACCCAGAGTTAGTGCAGTAGATACTTGATTGAGAGTCCAGCAAAACTGTAAAAAGTAGTGAGGCCAGTTAAATTGTAACACTTTGATGTATTTTGTAGATAACAAATTTTTATGTGAATTTAAATTCATTTTTGCATATGAACATTTCAGGTGAAATGAGTATAGTCTTTTTAAGATATATGATGGGTAAGAGAAAATGTACAGCACAATTTCTGGATGATAATAAATTATCTCAAATAGGGGAGGAGCTCATAATTTTGGACAGTTCCTAAATTTGGACACTAAGAATAAATTGATTAAAATTATGGATTTTTGTACCAATATTTGATGAATAGGGGGAAGTGGGGCTACTTGGAGCTGTGGGGCTACATTATTATACGATTTTTTCGCATATTTGTAAAGGAAACTGGGTTTTAACATAAATAGATAAAACAATTGTGGATCTATATAAAATAATTGTAAGGACCAGCTTGATTTAGAAATAGGCGAAAAATTCATATAAAAATTTATCCCCACAGCTCAAAGTAGCCCCACCTCCCCTAATGAATTTTATGTAAATATTTGTTCTTTTTAGAAGATTTTAACACTAAATTCCTCAAATTTTAAATAAGACTTGAGTTAAAATTGCTTTGTTGAAATTTCAGTGTTAGCAATTGCTTACGAAAAATATAACACAACTTCGTTTTTACTTCAGTTTTATTTAGCTGCGGTGAAGTACTAACAATTTTTCCTCGCTTTTTTTGAGCGATATTATTAAATATTCATTGAATATTGTGTTGATTCACATTAATGGTGATTTGTACATTTGACTTGAAGGGGAATTCTGTAACACTACGACAATGGCATATGACAAATTTAAAAATTTTATGTAGTAAATTCAGAAGAACCAATTATAAATCCGACTTAAATCAGTTACCAAAATCTTTATGAAGCTCCTTGCGATGGCCATTAGATGCTAACTTTGTTTTAATGTGCTCCTGGTCCCGAATTTTACCACGAGAATTTGTCATATGACATTGTCATACTGTTACAGAATTCCCTTTCTGAAGTGAGAGTTAGAAAAATGGGCAATTTTCTAAGAGATTTACCAGTGAGGTGATACTCCTTATTTTGGACAGGTGTTTTTTTCACGAAATTTCGTGAAGTTTTAGCTTTTGTGATGACTGGGTTGTATAAATTGCCGGTGAAATAAAGGATTATTAACTCTACCAACGAGATGTAGTGAGAAAACCCTTGAAGGGCACCTGGAACGACCAGCAAATGCGCGAATCCGCACGTACATGGAGTACCGAAGTCAACTCACTTTATTGAATGATACGGAAAGTTTCCGGGTTTCTTATGACATTCAACGGCCACCTTACATGAAAAGGAAGAGGACTTGGTAAGATAGGTTCGAGAAATGGAATACAATGGCCATCCTATTGAGGCGGATTAGCTATCTAAAATTATAAGCAAAGTATCCAAAATTTGAGTCAAATTCACCTCAACATATAAGTTCGTTTTTAAACGTATTGAGACTAATTTTAGTAAAAACAAAGACAATAAAAAGATTGCCAACTTTCCAAACAACCCTTTTGAAAAGAGAGTAGCAAAAAAATTCAATTAGTATTAAAAATATCGCACCTCAAACTTGGAACATTGATGCTTATAAGCACACTGTCCAAAATTATGAGCCTTTACCCTAATTCTTCGTTCTCTTTTCCCTTTTGCCATCAACTGCTAGGAAATCTCAAAGTTTCAAATTAGATATGATTCCAAATTATCCCATCTCACCCTAGCTTAACTTCTCTAATTTCTTATCACTCAAGTTTTTTTTGGAAAAATTTTAAGTTAGAATTCAAAATTAATGGAAAATTGTGGTAATCCTCCAACTTGAAACCAATAAGATATTCATAGTACACCATCAAGACTTTCTTATTTCTTTTACGCTTCTACTTGTCAATTTTTAAATTTTCAAATCATCAAAATTTTAAAAATTATAGGGGAAAATACTCTTCCTTCAAAGGTTCATGCCTTTGAATAACTGTTGAAAGATTCTGTCCAATTGAAAATTTGAAAGAAATTTTTTCAAAAAATCAAATCTCAAATTTTTTCAAAAGTATTCACATAGCGGAAAGGCTCATAATTCCGGACAAGATCAATGTTCTAACACTGAGAGAAATCCGAAAAATTTAAAATAACATTCCTAAAATGTTAATTTTACCCTGCAGTATTGATCCGAAATCGGTGTAAATATTATAGGTATATTAGGGGTTAAAGGTACCCTTTTTCATGTTAATTTTACCCTTAATAAGGTGTAAAATTAACATTAAAAAATGTTGATTTATTTTTACACCTAAAAAGTGTTAAATTTCTAAGGAAAAAATGTTAACCGTATCCTCTTTTTTTCTCAGTGTAGTTGTCCTATGTTTCTTGCTCTGAGAAGAAATGGGGGTGCGATTAACTTTTTTTCCTCATAACTTTAACACGTTTTAGGTGTTAAAATATATCAACATTTTCTAATGTTAATTTTACACCTTTTTAAGGGTGAAATTAACATGAAAAAGGGTAACTTTAACCCCTAATACACCTAAAAAGGGTAATATTTACACCGATTTCGGATCAATACCGCAGGGTAAAATAAACATTTCCGGAATGTTATTTTAACTTTTTCGGATTTCGTGTTAGAACATTGATCTTGTCCGGAATTATGAGCCTTTCCCCTATGTGAATATTTTTGAAAAAATTTGAGATTTGATGTTTTGAAAAAATTTGTGATTTGATAAATCTGCCCCACTGGCCCTAAAATCATTATTAATACTTACTATCGATACTATGCATAATGTATAGGACATAATGAACTATCATTCACCTGAATTAAAACAGTGTCATTCAAAGTATATTCTACTATGATGAAGTTCTTTCCCCTAATGATGTGTCTTGGAGGAACTTTTATGATTTATGGTGATCAATTGTGGTTTTCTTTCTCATTATTTTAAAGTGATTTATGACTATTTGCAAAATTTATATTTTGGTCTTCTCCAAAAAAGAAGGAGGAAAGGTGAGTTGTGCCGGTGCAGTCACCCATGAGCGATGGATGGATAAGTTGGAATTTTTGCGGGAAGAGGAAGAGAGATGATGAGATGATAAAGAGACATTGAAAGGGGAAAATACATAGAAGTTATCTGCTTTTATCACATTTTCTGGTTCAATTGAGGTAATATTGCCAGAGACTCCACCACAACTTCCTCCCTCTTGAGGGATGAGTTGAAAATTTTTGTGCTATCCTGCTTCAAAATCCAGGAGATTGCATTTTTTTTTGATACTAAGGGTTGTAGGTTATACGTGTATATTGTTGGGAGTAGAATCACAAATGACTATAGCCGTTATGGGTGAAAAAAAGGAACTTGTAGTATTTAGTGAATGCCTGGGGAGTATACATATACATCTCAGCTTCGGATAAAATAATTCTTCTGCCACTCTCATACTTTGGACAGACATTGCCCAGACATTTTGGGGTGAGGACTTGAATTTTCTCAACATTTTCGACTTCAGTCTGTATGATGTTGATGGGGGTATATGGTTGTACATAGGGTTGTGTACACAATGAACACAGGAACATTTTGGCAACAGGTCTCTATATAATACTTGGTACTCCGGGTGGCTGAATCCGAGTGAGACGAAGAGTACCAAGATGAAAAGGACTTTGGTACATACCGTACGTGAGGGATGGTGTAATGTTTCGTGACAGTGGAATAATTGCATTAATTTCAATTTGAGGAGTTGCAACAGATAGTAGCAGGGAATTTTGGCTGTAGCGGCATCTACGTTGGTAGGTCAGGGTAGATGGGATGCACAATTAAGTGCTTGAGTAAGAAATTGAGTGTTTTATTTTATTTAGTTTTTGTGTTGAACTTACCTACAATATAAACCATGCTTTTAGTCCATTTCTGCAGTTCACGCTTTATAAATCTTCTCTCTTGAACACAACGTGCATAAGAACAATCCGCCATTTTTGTTGGCTACCAATAGCTTTTTCGTTAACTTCACTTATTGATTGAGTGTCTATGTTACTTTTAGCGGTAGCTGTGGTATCTACGAAAGAATGTCCAAATAGTGGCAATGGTGAAATGAAAAATGCGTTTCCCTCTGACGTCACAGCACAGTGTGACGCAACAAGTAATGGCACGAACATTTGCGACGACTTTATGTGCATCTGATATGATCGTAGAAATTATTTATCGCACTTCACGATAGTTCCAACTTAACGAATATTTTTCTTTTCTCAATTTTCTATTTTTTCCACACAATTTTTTTCTTCACTAGAGTTCCACAATTTTTCTCCTATCAACTTTTCGATTTATCTAAAATTTGAAGAGGCTAATGAGGCATAATCCTCCACTTGATAGACACTTGTTCATTAGCGAACGTCAAACACGTGATGCAGGTCTTTGTTGCACTTCTTTCTTTTTTTTGCGTGAGGAATTGGTCTAGTTCGTAGCACCACTAACACCCTCTATCGATTACTGTGCTTTTTCTTCTTCAAAACCCCTTCGTTGGGGCTATTTTTCCAGCGGGGCACAAAAAAAAATGTCTCTCTTTCCGCCACCGAAGAAAACAGAGTGCAACACAGAATCGCAAGTTCTTTTTAGAGAGTCCTCTCCACTAAAACAAGTTTTTCACCCCCCGAAAGTTATATGGGAAAAAAAATTGTGTTCCTGCGCTATGGAAAAATCACTGAAAAATATTTCTCGTAACACGAAAACCGGAGAAGAAAGTCATCTTTTTTTTCCCTATCCCAGAGTTGCCTCAGTTTTTCTTGCACACACAAAAATTGTTTTTTTTTTGCTGCTGCTTTTCCGTAGAGCTCAGGGTTCATGGGAGCCGTTAGGGGAGGGTAGGGAATGCAAGGGGGTTTTGGGGGTGTTGCGGGAAGGGTGTAAAAAAGAAACGAACGGAGGAGCAAACAAAAAACTCCTAACTCAACAAATGGGAATCACCAAACATTTTCACGTTGTGGCTGTATGTGCTGAGTGCCGTGGGTGCAAGGGACAGTTAGAGCCCTAGGTACAGGAGACAACCAAGTACGAATGGGGGTTGGTGCACCAGTAGCTGTCTCTATTGCAACCACTAGGTGGAATGCACATTTATACCCTTAGAGTGCGCGCGGGGTGGGCTGCTCAAAATAATAATAATAGAAAAAAAAAGCACCAACTGCACTTATATGCTCATCTCCTTTGCCCCAATTGCCAACAACTAGCATACAGCACTGTCGCCTCCACTGTTGCTGCTCTGCTCCCGCTGCTGGTGCTTGTGGACTTCTTCATCGCGTCGCTACCATCATCAGCAACATCCACTCTATTCATTCGCACTTGTTCCGTTGACATCGATTTGTGAGCGACACAACGACGCCGTATGCACTTTTGGCATATAAACCGTTGTACTTGTATTTAAAAAAAAAAATCGTACTATACACTCACTCTAATCTATGTACACTCTTGCTCCACACGATGGTGCTCTTTTTTTTCTCTCCAGCCCCGGAAAAATTCGTTTCTGGGAAACGGATAATTCAATCAGAAAAAATTATCCTTCTCGTCCAAATGAGAGTCTTTCGAGGGAATTTCTTCGTCCTCGCGTCTCGACGCCTGTCGCTCCTTTGGAGGCTGCAGAAGAAGGTAAACAAGAAAATTCATTAATTGCATTACAGCTGCCGAAACATTGAGTTATGGGAAGACCAAAAGTGCCAGCAAACTTTTATACATAATACAGATTTTACGACACTTTGCAACTCTTTCACCCTTTCTTATATACATTTGTTGCTTATTACTGACATATGTTTGTTGATGCGTCTACCGCCGACTTATCCATTGTCATTTTCATCAGCAAAATGACTTGATGTCGTTTAAAAGAGTATTATAGATAGGGATAGGTAGGGCAGTTTCCAACATGAAATGCAAAATATATTTTGAGATCATGGGGTGAATTCTGAAAATCATGAGTTATTCACATGAGAAATTCACAACCATTATAGATCGCCTTTTGTGAATATTTCATGTAGCTTTTCGTGAAAAAATATCATAAAATAAAACATTTACAGTAGGAGGAGGTGCAGCTACATTTTTATACGATTTCTTCGGATATTTTTAATGGAAACTGGGTTTCAACATGATTTGGATACACAAAATAATTGTGGATTTAAATAAAATAATTGTAAGCACCAGCTTCATTTAGAAATAGGCGGAAAAGTCGTATAACTATTTAGCCCCACAGCTCAAAGTAGTCCCATCTCCCCCTATAATTTGCATGATAATTTTTAAGAAAGTTTCTTGAATCACTTAGAAAAGGATATCTCAATTCGTTGAATTTAATCACGTGATAAACTCACCGTATCAGAATTCATGAAATTCTCTTGTCAAACAGAGATCATAAACAAATCTAAAACTCAGTACAGTGCGATACCAGTAGTGTCAACTAAATATTTCCTGCCCTGTTGACGCTTCGTTGTTGTTGGAGTTCGAAAAAATCAATTAAAGTGGGCAATTTTGAAAGAAATGAGTATTACTTTACATTTGATCATTAATAATTTCAACAAAATAGAACATAATTTATTAAACTGGATTTGGATTTATCTGAAACGTAAAGAATCAAATAGGGGACACCCGGGGCAGAATTAGTCAGGAGTGGAATTAGACAGTAGGGTGCTATAGCTATCCTTAGAAAGAACATTAAGGAAAGTATCAGAGTATTAAATCTCTCCTTCTATTTATTGAAATATTTATCGTTCTGATTGAAGCATGTTTTTCACAAATATGATAGATAAATAAATACAAATTTAGTAGTAAGATTGAATTACGTATTGTGTGAAAAATTATCATTTAAAGCAAGTTCAGAATTAGGCTTTTTGCCTTAATTTTGCAAGGATTTTAATACATAATTTTACTCAGATTTATTTACAATCCACAAAACATTAGATTTTGCAATACATTCTTCATAAAATTACTCATTTTTGATAAGTTCTATATCAAATGGAACGTTTTTTGGTTTAAACATTGGTTTCTGTAGTTTTAAAGTTTATAATCTGAGTTTAAAACCAAATATACACTGAAAATGCTAAAGAACATGCGGATTTTTTATGTGAATTTTAAGAATTTATTAAATTTATTCATTGAATTATTTATTGATATATTATATTATTTATTTCATCAGCTCTCAAGGAATTTTGGGAATTATTAATTTTTATCTTTTGGTTTCTAATTCAAATTTGTGGCGATTTAAAATGCGATTTTTCACAAGAAAGCAATTTTTCGCTTTGGGCTTATAATTCTTTCGAGTAACGCATATATAATACAATTGCAACCATAATAGAGTGTAATATTTCACTCGTGAGTTTTGGAGAAAGTTTTGAGAGAGCTTGGAGATCTGCCCCAATTGCTTTGGTAGGGAAGAACCCCTTTACCTTTGGTCTCTAAAATTGATCATTTGGCCCCTGGGAATTAAATCCTATTGTTATGAGGAGATCCATATAGCCTTGAGAAAATAAAATAAAATGTAGTAGTGAAGTAAATAAAAGTATACTAGTGGAATTTAGTGTTTTTCTTAAACCTAGGAACTTATTTCGCCTTCCCTTCGATCGTAAGTCAATTGAGGGTGATTGCAAAGGGTTGGAAGGTTAAACCCTAACACCCAGAATCCTAAAAATATTTATAAATTTTGTTTCTAAAATATTATAAGAGAAATCCGCCATGTTTTAATTGAAATATACCACGTAGCCGTTAAGGGTCTTCTGACTTCAATGTGCAGATCATCCACCAGAGTTACTCTAGCCAAACAGCCTTACAGACTTGGATCTAAGCATTTCGGATTGAACAACCCAGACTTCTAAGCAATCTTGGGATTGCAAAATATAGAACTAGATACAGGACTTTTCATCGTTTGCGTCCCGGAGTTCGTTTATTTATTAATATAACTACTTTTGAGCTAGTGCTCTTGAAAATATATTTCAGAGGTACAGAGCTTAAAGAATTTCTTTGAGTAATAGCGGCCTCGCCGTCATAGCGTTGGTGGCGATCATCCAGAGTAAAAACGGTGGAAAACTCTTTCTCAGGTTGTACGAGTCATCTGCATTATTCAAGATGGTTAGAAAAAGACGCTAAGTGGTATGTAAGTGATCAATTTAGCTATATCTGTGCATTTAAATATTTGATAATTTATAAAAAAACATATAAAAAATCTGTAGTGTAATTACTGCACTCTGTATCCGGGATCGCCACGAATTTAATGTGGTATCTCACTGAAGGGGGTGGGGGCTACATTGAGCTGGGGCTTCATTGAAAACACTGTTTTTCTGCGCATTTATAAAGGAAGCTGGGTTTTTAACTTATGGTAATTTAGATAGATAAATCAATTAAGGATCTAAATAATATTATAGCACGGTTCACTTTTCTTTAGAAATATGTGAAAAAATAGCGTTTTCAATGTAGACTCACCTCCCATAAACTTTATGATTTGTAGAACATTGCCGATCGCTGGTGACCTTCCCTTATAGAATAATTTTTTTTTACATATTCGAGCAACATTTTTGTCGAAAAGTCACAAGTTTGGGCATTCCGCAAAGGTGAGAGACGTTGCCATCCTTTTGTTTACTAATAAGCGATGGTGGCATAGTTTCAAGCATCTGATCGTTTTTTAGGACTAATTTGCCAAATGATGAACTATACTTTAGCTAACAAAATTTTAATTTTATTACTAATTTTATTATTTGAAACCACCCAAACTTTCTTTTTCTAGGGTTTTTCTGATGGGCGTAGTGCAAAAACTAATGGTACAGTGCCTTTATTGAAGACCCAATCCAAAACTATGAATTTATTTTTAAGCTATCGTAAAATTGAAGAGGTCTTAAATAATTTTGCAGGTTTTGAAATTATTTTGTTGTCTATTTTTTGGTGGCCTGGGTGTTTTTAACTCTAGAAGAACGTGGGGCAGCTTTAATTGGGGTACCCCTGAAATTGGATTTTTTTCTCATATTTTGAATTAAAATTGAGCCTTATCTTAATGTATTACAGCTTCAAAATTGGTCTGTAGAGCTAAATTCTATCACACTAATATCCAGTTTAATTAGAAATTAGAAGAAAAAAGCTCTATTTCAAACTACCCCAATTCAAAGGTACCCGATTTGCCCCTGAATACAAAATGTGTCGGAAAATTAAACCAATAAAATAAGTTATGCCTTCTGAATCCGAATGAAAAAAGTCGAATTAAAAAAGTTTTCCTCATTAATTTAACATATTTAGCATATTTATTACTATATATATATTTTTTTAGAAAAACACTTGGTGTATTTGAATTTCTTCATTTGGGTATTGCTGTTTTCTGTAGTTAGTTCACTTGCATTGAAAACAAGACGCGACGCGAAAATGCAGTACATACTCGCTCAGTAAAATGACACAGAAAATTCACAAAAAAAAGTATGCATCCACTATATAATTTCCCTCTGGATTAATTTTGGTGGCACAGTCGGGAGATGCAAGTGAGAGAGACGCGCTGTCGTGAAATTGCATATTTTGCATCTCTAGGCTGGCGAAACAATACGTCACGTGTTTGGATGTGTGGAAGACTGCGTATGTTCAATGTAAAGTATATTGTAAGAAAAATGTATTCATGCAATGTATGATGTACATCAAAATTTTTCGACAAGTATACCCCGTATGTATGTGCAAAATGCTTCTGCATTTGAATAAAAGGCATTCAGTGTTGGGCGAAAACACAAAGAAAAAGGAACACTAAATGGCAGCATATTGGCGAGAGAGGCTGAGGGGACAAACGATGCATATTCATGCTAACTGCAAACACTATTTATTTTAAAACACCCAATGCACATTTGTACAAATCGCATCGGAACAAGTCACCAGATAGGTTTCGGTCATGTTTGGATGACGATTCTTTTTTTTTTTTTAATACAATTTGGCTTTGTGTGTCACATTTTGCCATTCTATACGGCCGCTTCGGAGTGCATAGCAAAATTGAAATTTTATAGCGTTGCACTTGGGTTTCAAGGCGAGATTTTTGCGATGGATTGTACACCACAGTTGTTCACCAAAATGTGAAATCAAATTTGTGTAAAATTGTGAGCAATAATTGATTTTGTTGAAATGGAGGCGCCAGGTGTTGCAATGGAGACGCCTGGTAGTCTTCCAAATTATAGGTTGATTAGTCTATTAGGCTCAGGTTGTTGCTGGCACAAAGTTGCTGGAAATACCTCAATATAGAACAATACCTATATCCCCTATATCACAGTGTACCTGAGATCTGCTCTATACTCCCGTAATTTTGAGAGTAATTTATGGCTTTTGTGCCAAACTAAAGATAACAAAGTCTAATGATGATTCGTGAATTACAATCTTATTTCAAATTTAAAGATTTAATAGAGCCTTATAATTGGTTTTAGAATTAAAAACAACACACAGAGCCTCAGTATTTTAATTTTAAGTTTGTCATTGTGATGTTTGTTGAATTTAATTTTTATTTCCAGTATTTAAAAAAGAGTTAATAGGTTTACATATCACTTCTGAATTACAGCAATTAATTAAATTTAATTTAAAATCAAAATAAATTTTTATATAATTTTTATTTGACTGTGCCGGCCGAAATCCCGAAAGTCAAAAACGTGAAGAAAGAAATTCCCGAAAGAGTCAAAATCATGAAAAGCCAAAATCCGGAACGGCAATTCCTGAATGGGTCGAAATTGAAATTCAAAATGGGTCAAAATATGGAATGGTTCAAAGTCCTGAATAAGACGAAATTATACGGTGGACAGTGTGTAGAATAATTTTCCAAAACACTGAAAATTTCTCTTTGCTTACAACAAGCGCATGTACAATAGTGGGAGTAGATTGATATTATTGAGAATTCGGGATTTTGGCTTTCAGGATTTTGGAATGCGGGATTTTGGTCCATTCGGGATTTGGCCTCTTCGGAATTTTGACTATTTGGAATTTTGACTTAAGGAATTTTCACTTACAGGTTTTTGGCCCATTCTAGATTTTGATTTTCGGGATTTGTACCAATTCGAAAACTTGGCTCATTCGGGATTTAGGCTTTTCGGAATTTTGGTTTTAGGGATTTTGGCTCTCCGGATTTTGGACTTAAGGGTTTCGGCTTTTCGGGATTTGGACCGAATCGGGATTTTGGCTGTTTGAAATTTGGACTTTCGGTATTTTGGCCCATTCAAGATTTTAGATCCATTCGGGATATTGGCTTTCGGGAATTTGGCATTTGGGGTTTTGGTCCATTCGGGATTTGGCTTTCGGGAATTTGGCATTTGGGGTATTGGTTCATTCGAGATTTTGGCTTTTCGGGATTTTGATTATTCGGAATTTTGGTTTCAGGGATTTTGGCTCTCTGGATATTGGAGTTAGGGATTTCGACTTTTCAGGGTTTGGACCAAATCTGGATTTTCACCATTTGAAATTTTGACTTTCGGTATATTGAACCATTCAAAATTTTAGTTTTCGGAATTTGGATCCATTCGCAATATTGGTTTTCGGGAATTTGGCATTTGGGATTTTGGTTCATTTGAGAGTTTGGCTTTTCGGGATTTAGATCAATCCGAGATTTTGATTATTCGGAATTTTGATTTTAGGGATTTTGGCTTTCCAGATTTTGAAGTTTAGGATTTCGACTTTTTCGGAATTTGGACGAATCGGCATTTTGACTTTGGAATTTTACCTTTCGGGATTTTGACCCATTCGAGATTTTCGAGATTTGTACCCATTTGAGATTTTTGCTTTTCGCAAGCATTTCGAAAGTAAACATTTCGTATATAGACACTTATGAAAAGAAAAATCATCGTACTGGATTTTTTGAGGTCATAAGTTTTGTTTCCAAGGTCAAATTCTGAAGGGCCTATTTCTCAATCGATTTCGTCAAATTTAGAATAATTTCAAAGGCCTGAATTCCAAACGCGATTACATGGTTTTCAATCGGTAATGAATTGGTAAAGCACCGGTTGATTTTTGAAAATATAGTATTCTAAGGAATTTTAGGTTTTTTATTGATCTATAAAGTAAGAAATATCAACACTTGGTCTTCAGTTCTCGATTTTATATAATAAAAAGTATTTTTAATTTTACTCTATACCTCTCTAATTTCCTCCAATTTTCTCAAAAGTGAGAATATTGATTTCACTGGTTTTTGGATAAGTCTTGGATGTTACCCATTCGGACTTTTCGTCAATACACATGTAACCGGAATCACAAATAATATAGGGGGTTCAATTTTAAGCGAAACTGCTTAAATTTGGAATTTTTTTTAAAATTACTAGTATGTTTGAAAGACTGTTTATATTTTTAAAATGAATCCTCGTACTACGTTTTGCTTAATAATATGGCTCAATAATATATTCCTGATGAAAATAATATGTTCAAGCAAAATAGCGATGGAAATCAGAAGAATATAAGTAATTAAAATTTTTAGTAGGGGAAAGTGACCATGCTTGATACGATCCAAGCTTAATAATAACTATTTATTTTCTATGTTAATCAATAGTTATGATTTATCGCAATATATTTCAATAGCAGGTGATAAGCCTCACATTTCCTAAAAAAATTAGGATCCTAGCTCTTTTTTCCTAGTTTCACGAAGCAAAAATCAAAAATAGGTCCAAAACTATAATTTTGATACATGATATTTTATAAGTATTTCTTAATTAATGTCGCTTTTCAGGAAAACTACTATCATAGGCACATAGAGGGTTCATCAGTATTAATATTTATGTAAAAATATTTTTACTTGGGGACACTGTTTTTGTGGGTGGTGACAAATTCATAAATTCTACTTGTGTCCATCCTATATTTTAAGAAGGGTCCATGAATAATAATTTAATTGTGGCAACTCTATCATTAGATGTGATTCTTTCATAGTTACACCTATTGAAATCCGCCAATTTTATCGACAATTGACATAGCCTTCAACCCTGTTGCCTGAATTTTAAGGTTGCAGAGTGACATTTTCATGGACTCAAAGTGAAAAAATGGTTTTCGCTAGTGTCCTAATGTCATAAAAACATGGCTTAGAAAAATTACATAAAAGTGATTTTAAAACTAATAACCAGTCGTACAAACGATTTAAGCAGATAGATTAGAGTTCCGTCTAAATATTGATGTGCAATTTTTTGTATCCGGTGAAATTTTTGCAGTGAAAATAGGCCTCCGATTTGTCGAATCAATTATTATACAGGAAGGCCCCGGACCCGACTTCTATAAAAGTCGCCACTGAATTTTCATTTTCTTCTTGAAGAAAATCTAAGGATTTCCAGGAACTATTTGAGGTTGGATTATGAACCTAATAAGTGAGACAATTTTTTGTCATAGTGGAAGAATCGCTTCGGTTTGTGTGTTAATCAGAAAAAAATCACAAACCTTGGACATCATTTTACAGTATCAAGCATGGTCACTTTCCCCTAGTTGTCTCATTTAATTGGAAAGAAAACGTACAGGAAAAGTTAAATCCTAAATTTTACTTCTATTATTTATCAAACGTTTTAACGCCTTTAATTTCACCGCTTAATGCGAGTGAAGTGAGATTTATTTTAAACACTCACCATATTTTGTTCCAACACCGTAAAGAAAAGTGTAACTTATAATTATTACATTTATAATTATAAGTTTTGAAACAAAATACGAAGTGTTTCATCAACACTGACGCCAGATCTTTCGCTAATGCTCATTTACAAATTTTTAATGTTGTAATGGGCAACATAAAGATTTACGATCACTCGGCATTTCCTTAATACAGAGATTAACGGCGCGATGCAGCTCTACAGATCTCGTCTATCAACTTAAGCGACTTTCGATGCAATTTTGTAAACGAGATGTCAAATATCATAGTTTTATTGGCAGGATATGTTCAGAAGGAGATTTTATATGATCCAGATAACTCACTACATGAGACTCAATGATAAATATCTAGTTATTATGACATAAAATTTAACAGCAACATTAAACAATTTGAGAATTATTATAGTCAAAGGGTCAAAATGGGTAGAACTCTGGATATCAATTTATTTCGATTATAAGTTATAATAGTTTTAAAATTTACTTATTTTCTTTGTTTACAATGAAGAAAGAATAAAAAATGGAGATAAAAAAAATAAATTACAGTGCCTTCTTTCTTATTCTGATCATTAGGAGATAAAATAACAGATCTCAACGTCGTTATTAGGATAGGTTTTTTGAATTTGTACAACGTCTCGAAGATAAATATTATAATAAAAGTATTTTAATTTTTTTGTAAGATTATAATAAAATTTCAGAAAAAATTAATTAAAAAGATAGGGTAAGTGTACCAAATTCCGGCCAGCTTGCAATTCCGGTCACCTTTTTTGTTCCTCGAATTTTCATGAATTTTTAATTTTTGCATACTCCAGACATTATACAATGCAAAAGGAAATAACAAAAAGTGTAGCTTCCACAAATGAGATGATGTGAAAAAGACATTGGAAGAATTCCCGAAGGGCAGAGAACTATGAGAATGAAGGTGGCCGAAATAATCCACCAAAGCTGTCTACATTTTTATTCATTTTAAAATGTATTGAGAATGATTTTAGAGAAAATGAAGACGATAAACTGTCTACAAGGTTCCCTTAAGAAGAAGGAATAAAAAATCAATTTATATTAAAAATATTACATTTGAAACTTGAGACCTTGGTGCTTGCATGGAACTATGCCGAAATTTGGCACTCTTATCCTATTACAAAATAATTCTTTGTTTTTATAATCCATTTATAAAACAAAATCTAGAAAGTGGGAACTATAATTTCAACTGAAACAAGTTTGTGGCTAAAGTCATGCCCCTTGTAACGTCGAATGGCCAATGTAAAGTTTTTTGCTTTTATTAAAATTTAAAATTAAATATTTTTTAAAATACTTTAAACATAATTATGACAAAAAATTCACCATAGTTGCGTTCGATTATATGATTATTTTAAATAATAATAATATTAGGAATATATTGTCAATATTCAACATGTGTATTTTGACAAGAAAATGGGTCAGTCGACAACAAATTTACTAAAGACAAATATCGAAAACAAAAGTAACAGGGCATTTAGTATGTCCGTAGGATGACACATACATGTCGCCATTATTAACCCATTCAGTCAATGTACCAGAAATACTTGAGATAGAATGTTCATATTTTGGGATTAGTTTGCTACAGATTAGTAGATGATTTTTCTGAAAAGAAATTTTTTTATCTATTATGGGGGCGCGGGGAGCCCCTGTCAAACACACGTCTTAACAGTCACTGAATTTAAATTCTGTGCATTAATTCATTATAAACTCTATTGCTTTAGATAGAGTAACTATCCAAGAAAACAAATTGGCAACCAGAATTCAAATCAGGAAAGAGGAAAGAAGCAAATTTTAATAAATTCGACGAGATGTCGAATTTTCCGTCCGCCATTTTGAGCAAAAATTTTTCATGACCTTCCGCTAGGCAAGAAAACAATAACAAAATGTATTTTCATCTCTGTCGGACTATTTTTCTCAAGTAATATAAGAACTAAAGTTACTAAAAATCCATTCCCGACAGCAATTCGAGTATCAGTTGCCCAGGAATAAATTATCTAAAATCACTCAATTTGCTTATGATGTATAATACCATGGTAAGGAATGGGTTAAAATGATTTTTCAAATGATAAATGAGTTGATAGCAATTGACCTATTGGTTCCCATGTTACAGCTGTTATAAAAGTAATCTGGTATACTTAAGTACTTTTTCAAAATAAAGAGTTCTGAATTTCGTTTTTGTTTTTGATTAAATAAACACTACTATTTACTTCAGAAAACGATAACCTAAACAAAAATTTGGACTTTCGGGCTTTTAAGGTGTGACGAGACATACAAAAACGGCGCTGATTTTTCTGGTCGCCCAAAAAGTGATTATATAATATTTGAGAAAGCATTGAAAGAACACCGATATTGTGCTAAATGATCCCAAAGTGAAATTAATGGGGTTACTTATGATCCATGAGGATATCGTATGACCGTATTTTCCGCATCCTGCATGATGTTTTAGGTATGAAAAACTGTATGCCAAATGCTGCCAAGTTTACTCACTTTGGACTAAAACCGCAAAACCAAAAATGAAGCAAAATTGTATGAAATTGGGTTTGAATTAGTCCTTCTATATTCGAAAGACTACGATTCGATAAGATTACGATACGAAAGATTCCTTTTTGAACGGGATTAAAAAGTTGGATAATCATTGAAAACGGTATATCGACTGTTATCGGCCTTCTGTTTGTTTTTTTCTTCTTGCTCATCCTACGGACTTATTGAATGACCTTTTACGCCTGCTACAATCTCACGGTTGGGAATGGAGGAATATCTTTGAGTTGTGGTATCTTTAAGATAGGGCTTATTTCCTATTTTGAATTAAAATTGAGCCTTATCATAATCTAAAGGAAAATGCCTATGCTTTGTACGATTCGCAGCTTTATTATGACTAATTTTTTTCTACGTTTTTGAATAAAAGTGATTCTTACAATATAGGGCACAGTCGTACTAGTTGGACAATAGTACAATTTGGACAGGATTTTTTGTCTTGATAAATTTAGTACTTCATTTTTATTTGTATATTTTTAGTGCTTTAGTTTTATAATTTGGTTCCTTATGCTTAAAAACAAATTTTGTACTGTATTTATCAAGAAAGAAGCCATGTCCAACTTGTACCGGCGAATTGTCCAACTTGTAACACTAATTCCAAATTATATCACTTTACCCTATTTTAAAAACTGGGCACTTTCTCCTAGATTTTAAATTACGGATGGGAATAATCACATTTATTGAGAAACACGAAAAATGTAGTCATTACGAAGCATGAGATCATACAAAGCATGGGCACGTTCCCTTAATCTAGCTTCACAATTGGTTTGTGGAGTTAAATTATAAATTGGTAAGGTTCAGTTCCACTAGGTCCGCCAATTCATAGGTAATAGACTTGTAAATACTAATCAGGAGTGGAATGATAACTTTTTGACACTATCGAATCGACAGTATCGATAAGTCTATATCTGTAAGCTTAAGTGAATGACATTTTTTTTAAATTTATTGTGACATTCTTAAAGGAAAGTGACTGTTGAGGAATACTTGTAGTAACTGCGAAAAGTACAGCTATCGTTTCAATTTTGCAGAATCGACAGTCGATACTGTAGAAAAGCATTTATCATGTCACCCCAGCCTTTAGAAGTAAATTCAAACTTTAGAGTTTAAGACCTTTAAGATTAATCTGAGAATAGGGGGTTATAATTAAATTTATCCTTTTGCAATAAGAATGTCAAGCTAAATTTTTAATTTACGTAGAGTACACCATTTAACTGAAATACCTCACCCTTGTTCTAGATGTACACTCTCGTTTATGATATGGTCCCACTAATAGGCTAATGATAAAATATTGTTCTCCTTGTCCATAGAACTACTCGAAGGAATGCCTCATACAAAGAATGTGCAATTTTTTTCTTTCCGTACACTTCAACTAACCCTAACCACTTGCTTGAGCAAATTATTCTCGGGCGGAGCTTGGGTAAGGTCTCTTAAATCAATTTAGTGTGAAATAAAATAAGTCCGAATCAAAATTCGATTTGCAACGCTGCAGTGGCTATTCGTCATTCTTGGTATTAGAATTTGTGACATTAGAACCATACTGGAGGAGCTACATGCGGGGAGTTCTCGCACAATAGCAATGTGTGTTTTTTTTCTGAGCTTGGCTGCATTCTCTTTTAGAGAGTATGGCATAATTGTTATTGCATTCTCAAAGGTCACCATGTTCTGAATTTGCCCAATTACTCGCGGTCATTTGTACACACAAAAACACCTTTAAAGTTGTGCATTTTTATGCACACTGCCATATGCATAAGTTGATGTATATTTCGCATTGCCCTGAACTACATTTTGATTATGGATTTATGGTAGAAGTATACAAATGCTTCCTTTCTAAAACTATACCGAAGCCACCTTGAAATCATACGAAACTTGTTGTGCATGGCGATTCTGCATTTTAGACGCGACTACTGTCATTTCACAGTGCATGTGTTAGAGATGAAAAAAAAGGTGATCTAGCATACAGCAGAAACTAGGCTTATGGTGCTAATATCTCAATTGATGAATAAGAAAATAGCCAACATGAGCGCGGAAAATGTTAACGTGCATATTTTGAGTGCAAATTGAAAGTTTTCAATCAACATCATATCGAGTCATTTACTTGGGATTTATCGCATTAAAGCAGGATTGTTATAGTATTTCCTGATTCAGTTTTCTGTTAACTTGACTTGAAAAATGTCTGTTGTACATTTTATTGGATGTGATAAATATTTTTAAGGTCTTTTATTGTAGAACACATAAGAGAAAAAAAACATTCATTTTCTCCTTTTACCAATTCATGGGAGAAAAATATATTTTATGTGGCAGATAATTTTGTGAATGTTTCAGCAAAAAATTACCAAATGAAGTTAATTTTGTTTGTCATGTCAGAATTTGTTATCTGGTAGAAAAGATTATATTATATCTGAAAATGCTTTTACAGAGAGATAAATTTTCCTAAATTGACACATTCATGGACAAAATTGCATTTGTGAAAAGCAGAGGCATTTTTCCAATGCAAGTCACATTCAGCAGAAACTAATAAATATTTACGCGAAATAGAAGATTATCCCAGAATATTTACGATTAAGGAATATATTAAAAATACTTATAGAAAACTATGTGAAATGATTTGTTACTAAATAAAAATCTGTATGTTCAGATTAGTTAGATTAGATTAGATTGTGGTAATTTGAGATAATTCTATTTAGACTTGTTGAACCCTTTGCTTTTTTCGTGCATCTTCTTTAGTTAAAACCAATTCGATTTATGAATTAATTTCAAAATCGTTTATAAATCCAATTTAGTTAGAACCACTAAAGAAGATTCACGGGAGATGCAAAGGACTGTACTGTATGGTGCTCAGATGTTTTTCAGTAACTGGGTTTGTAAATTTGATAATATGAAAGTCAAATAATGCATTTGAAAATTAGAAAATTCTCAGAAATTTGTTCCATTTAGGAAATCTCTTTGGGTTCGTTTTTAGCGTAGGGGGAAGTGGGGCACCTTTGAAATCAGGATTTTTCACCTATTTTTAAATAAAATGAAGCATTAATGTGATATAATTTAGCTGTAGAAACAGATTGAAGATCTAATTTATATCACGATAAGGCTCAATTTCTTTTCAAAATAGGGGAAAAAATCACAATTTCAAGGGTACCCCTCTTTCAAAGGTGCTATACTTCCCCTAATAAAACGATATTTAATATTAATTATATACAAATACTAATTTAACAAATTAATCAAAATTATGTGAATATAGTTCAATACACAATATTTTGATACACTAAAAAATGTTATAGAATTTAATACATAAACACTAAAGATAACCAATTGATTTTTCTAGTAAAATTTATTAAAACAGAAAAATATCCGGAAATAGAGAATTAGAATAGTAGATTGATATATCCAAAGACTAATTGAAGAATTTGAAAATTGCTTCTTCTACTTTGAAAACTGTTAAAAGTATAACCTTTGGCATAAATTATGTCAATTTGAAATTTATGAATTGCTTTTCCACTTACGTCTAAGCAAAATATGCCTGATGTAAAATTAAGATGAATACTTGAATATCTGAATATTTAATAAGACAGGGATTACCTAATTTGTTTATCGGATTTTATTACCATGAAGTTTACAATTTATTTCTACTCATAATTTTTAGACTTAATAACCCTTCTTGGCCTTTAGGAGAATATCTGAAAAGCTAACTAAACATCTGTTTTATTTTTTTTTCTATTAATTATTGAAATGCTGTATTATCCATTAACCCTTTCATTCCAATGCGAAATTTATTTACACAATCCAGCACTGGACAATTATTTATTTATTTATTTTTTAACTTAGCGGAAGCAGTAATTTTACGAAACATTTTTTCTGTGAATAAAAAAATCCTCTTCACAAAACTTTATAAAATCTTTTTCATATCCAAAATATAGCACAAGGTCCTTGTGATAAATCTTTCACAAAAACTAACAAAACTTGCTTTTCAAAGTAACCAGTTCACACTTCCTGCATAGAGTTGTTACAGATAATTCATGTTTTATGTGAAAGAAATGTGCTTAAAAAATATGAAATTATATTAATATTTTTAAATAAATAATTTTTAATATATAATATAATATGAAAAAATAAATATATAAAATAAACCAGCATGAGGAAGGAGAAAAAACAATAATATTAAAAAATTAAAGTTGTACCAGTCTGATACTGGAATACATAAATCAATCCAATTTATAATTACTGTAATTTATAATTTAACTTATACTATAACTTGTTATTTAATAACAAGTTGTAACTTGTTATTTAACTGTAACTTATAATTTATCCAATTTATAATTCCAAACTGTACCAAATTTCGGACACTTCATTTGTTTCTCAAATTTAAATGAATTTTTAATATTTTCATACTCTAGAGATTATACAAATTAAAAAAAAAATATCGTTTAGACGAATAAGATTGTGTGAAAAAGACTTTGGGAATTCCAGAAGGGCAAGGATTTATGAGAATAAAGGTGGTTGAAATCTTACCCAAAACTATGTCTATATTTTTATTCATTTTGAAATGTTTTCAAAATTATTTTAGAGAAAAGAAATACGATAAATTATATAGGGGAAAGTACTCTCCGTTCGAACGTTCATGCCTTCGAATAATGTGAATTTATTTCACTTTTCTTAAGAAACTTACACATGATTATCACATAATTATCATTAATTGATGATAAGCTAACTAATATTTAATAGAAAAGTGTAAGTTTCTTAGGAAAACTAAAAGTAAATTCATATTATTCGAAGGCTTGAACGTTCGAAGTTAGAGTACTTTCCTCTACAAGATTTCAAGCAACAGTCCTTAAAAATAAGCAACAAAAGAATTAAATTTGTGTTAAAAAATATTGTATTTCAAACTTAAGATTTTGGCGGTTGCACTCAATTACACCTAACTTTGGTAGAGTTAGGGGAGAGCCGGCATGTTTAAGACACTTTTTTTAATTTTAATTTTAAGCATTATTTCAAAACTCAAGAGAATATCCTGAAATTTTGTATACCACTTAGTATACTAACTAGTATGGACTTTATTAAAATAATTCGATTAATGTTTTTGAAACATTTTGTTGTGAAACACTTCTTCCTATTTGTAAAATCATTAAATCATTTATTTCTTAATTTCTATTTATATTTACTATTTATATTTTAAATACACTTTTTAAATATTGTATAATTAGGTCACTAAAATGTAATAAAAATTGCATAAACCGCTCGATTCAGCGGAATTGTCTTGGAACTGTCGTACAACAACAGTGAATAATTAAAAGTATTTTAATTTGTGTGTCCACAACAATTTATTAAAATAATCAAAGAAACATCCATAGCGTACTGCCCGCGTCTCAGGGGCCTATCAAGCCTAATAAAAAGTGAAGTTATTTTCCACTGTTTCTTGTAAAAATTCTGCATATATTCCACCGTGACTTAAACAAATTTGCTCGTATTTATTGTATTATTTCGGCGAATATTATGAAATACAGTGCCCGCTTTGTAATCCGGATGATTAGGAAACAATTTGACAGATGTCCGCTTCGTAATCCGGATGGATTTTTTGAATTTGTTCAACGTCTTGAAAATATAATACAAGGTTTTTTCCGAGAATTAGAATAAAAGTTTTAAAGAAGTTTAAAAGGACAAAATTAGAGAATTCTATGCTATTATACTTCATTTATTGAACAAAAACTTCACAGGATAATTCATTCTCATTGCTGAACACACATGCATACATAACCTCAAAATGATTTTAAAGGTAACTGTCGATAACTCGTCCGGATTACGGCGATCCGGATTAGAGAGCGTGCACTGTATATATTTTTGGATAGTTTTTAATGCAGAAGCGTGCAAGAATCGTTGAAACCGAATAAACGTCAAATGAAAAATGTACGTTAAAGTTCAAAAACGCTACCAGAACAAACTTATTTTGACGTTTATTCGGTTTCAACGGTTCTTGTACACCTCTGTTTTACTGCATAATTTCGAAATATATCAGACTGATAAGTCAATTCTCTTTAGGCAAAAACTTTACATTAAGTCTTCAGTGCCTCTATGCAAAAACGTATGGAAAAAATAATGTCGAGAGGCCCCTGCTGCGTCTCAAATATGCAGGCTCTCCCCTACCCTAAGAAAACACACTTTAATTAAATTTGATTTTTGCTATGCGTCACATATCTCTCAGTCGTCATGAAAGGGTTAATGTGGTGCTTATAATTCCATCTTGAATTTGATATGAAAGAAGTATAATCATGGTATGAGACCTCTATCTTTAATTGAAATAAGATTAGTAAAGCAAAATTGGTTTGTTGTTCATGGCAGAGAACTCTTGAAAAGTTCCGTCAAACATTTGCAAAGTTTAGGTGCAACAATTTAGTCTTGTGGCACAGTTGCAAGACAAAGAAGTGATCTATTTGTGGTCATATGGTGTTGTGTGTGAGGTGATGGTGAAGAGGTGTAAGAAAAAAAAAGTGTGAGTAGAAGTTCATGTTGGCAATAATATCAACAACATAAAGACTTGTAGAGTGTTCATCCCAGAGCTTGGCTAAATGCCAGTGGTGGAAGCGCAAAATTTGATTCAAAATCTCAACGGGGTATGTCCCAGTACTATGGTTGATGCATATATAGTAAATACAATATTGCATAATATACATATCCGTGGCATGAAATGAAAACGTATGGTGCACAGTTGAACTGCTGCATGGTGCCTATGTGCATCGAATTGTACACAGGCGGATACATGATGTTTGGTTGGGAGGTAGATGAAACTGATGAAACTAACTCAACTCCAGTGCTTAATGAGTAAATTCAGTTTGTTGAGACGATCAACAGGTACCACTATATTGATGCTACCCAATCTCATTCTAGCGATTGTGGCGGAGCTGCTAAGTGAATATAGATGAATGCAAATCACGTCAAAACGGTTACAGCGTGTGGAAATGCAATTTTGGGGCCATACATAAGCCTGTATTCCAGCTGTCCTGGCACAGTTCACAAGGCAATATTGCTTAAATAGGCGTTCAATTTCGCAGCTCCTACCCGGCACCTCCATCGACAATCAAACACTATAAGTCTTGGGGGTAACATCCGTTCATCCCATGAGCATCGGATACCTTTCTCACATGGGCATTTTAGCCTCAGGGGCAAATTGGTTATAGTGACACTGGTGGGCATAGGAATTATTCTGGGATTAAGAATATTGTCGGTGTACATTAATTCTGAGAAGGTGCGCACTTGGTAGTATAGAGGAGAAGGTAATTGTGAGATTGAGGTATCTCGAGTGACCATTCAAGTTCAGGTGCTGTCATTAGCATAAAATTGCCAATCGGACGCCCATTTTGAGCTCACGTAAAATGATCATTAACATTCAAATCAGAACCTGTGTGTGTTACCATACAAAAATAATTTGATTACCCATAATAAGAGACTCATTTGATAGATTGGTGGCGACGCGATCGAAGAGGAAACTAGACTAGTTTTCTAGCTGGCAGAGTACCACTCTTTTTCCCCATGATACTTTAGTATATCCAAGAGAGTGATCCTCCCGCCTGGTTGGCAATTTTCAGCACAAGAGCGTTCATTCATAAATTGGCTTCATTGAGTTGTTTTAGTCGTGTAGTATGTAGTTATAGATTGCTCACATGCAGCCCATGGAGCAAAAGAAAACTGCAATACCTCATGAAAAGCGCCAAGCAATTCACCTTGTTAATGGTGAACTTTTATCTTTTTTTTTATTTCATGCTGCACCTCCTCCCGATACCCAACCTCAAGATCTCTAACCACATACATATGAACCTTTAAATATAGAGATAGAAGAGACCCCGTACAAGAAACTTTTCTTCCCATTTCTGATTTTATTCATATGCCCCATACTATATATGTTTACCAAGAGTAATACCTAAGTACATATGGAGTACAGGCTAAACAGGTTTTTACACATCCCAACCATCATGCACTATGCTATTGTGAGTTAACCTAAACAAGTTTAGAATGATCTTGACGAATGATCTTTCAATTTTTCTCTGGTAATCGATATTTGCAACGCAATATGGCAAAATTTGAGATGTTGAGAAAAAGACCCTCATTTGATCATCTGGCTCTATCTCCTAAGCACACCAATACCTAAGTGGAAAAATTTACAGCACAATCCCAAGAAAACAGCCGTACTTTTCCATATAGTCTCTCTAAAGGTCTGGTTTAAATTTATATTTGCAAGGCTTGCACCTGCACCAATATAATTTTTCTGACTAAAAAATCCAGTTGTTGAATTATGGGGATAGCATCTCTTTTGCCTGAGATGATGGCACTCTGTTTTTTTTTTCCATGAATTCACGCTGTCTTTACCTTCATAGTACAAATATGGGTGTCAAGAAAACTTGAGATTAGTGGTGTGATAGTGAAGTGAATTGGAATATGTGAGAAAAATAAGTGGTTGAGATTGTAATTTCCGTTTTCTCACGCTTATCTCTTTTTCATAGGCACGCAAAATTTATTGCATTTGTCATCAAAATTTGCCGTAACTTTTGAAAATGAACCCTAATTAGTGAGATGGTAGCTCTTGCAGTTTATGACAATTGCATTTTCTGACTACTGGATATATCATTCTCGCGAGATGTTCATTTGTGGCATGTTTATACTTTTTATATACTTGATGCACCGCGAAAAATGAGATAGTAAAATCAGAAAGTACTATCAAAAAAAGGGGTGGCAAAATGCTTCAGGCTTTGCAAAATGCTCAAACTCGTGATTTAGATCCTATATCTCAAAAGTACTTTCGCATCATTTACCATTTACCGGATCTCAACCGATTTGAACCGATTTGAACCTCAAAAAGATCCTCACTCAAAAGATCCTCCAAAATTGTTTTAAAAGTAATAGAATTGATTTCCGGATAAAAATTTGTTATCGGCTATGAACCGGTTTATTACCGGTTCAGAATCTATTGAAAACGGTTCAGTTTTATGAGAAATTCCAAGACCTTTCCAACGAGCCTAAACATGGCCCCATTGACTCCGTTCAGTAATAACCTTTCGAAGAGACAAGGCCACTCCAAAGCCAAGCCAAACCTATTCGAAAATCTACCGGATGCCTAAAGTGCAAGTTCATATAGCTACATATAGTTCATATATACTGAGCCTTATCATAATCTAAAGGAAAATGCCTATGCTTTGTACGATTCGCAGCTTTATTATGACTAATTTTTTTCTACGTTTTTGAATAAAAGTGATTCTTACAATATAGGGCACAGTCGTACTAGTTGGACAATAGTACAATTTGGACAGGGCTTTTTGTCTTGATAAATTTAGTACTTCATTTTTATTTGTATATTTTTAGTGCTTTAGTTTTATAATTTGGTTCCTTGTGCTTAAAAATAAATTTTCTACTTTATTTATCAAGAAAAAGTCCCTATCCAACTTGTACCGGCGAATTGTCCAACTTGTAACACTAAGGGCAGAATCACATTGACAGTAAAATGCTCACCGTCACCGTCAAAGCCCTCACCGTATTTCGTTAATTTACGTATTTTCATTGCAATTCTTACGCAAATTTTTCATTACGATATTACCTTGTCTCATACTCAGTGGCCTTAGGTGAAAATAATATGAGAAAACTGAATAAATAAAGCGAAAATGCGATAAACGGTGAGCAAAACAAAAAACTGTAGGATTTTTTTGCTACAGTTTTTCGTACAGTTTTTTTGCTCACCGTTTATCGCATTTTCGCTTTATTTATTCAATTTTCTTATATTATTTTCACCTAGTGCCACCGAGTATGAGACAAGGTAATATCGTAATGGAAAATTTGCGTAAGAATTGCAATGAAAATGCGTAAATTAACGAAATACGGTGAGGGCTTTGACGGTGACGGTGAGCATTTTACTGTCAATGTGATTCTGCCCTAATTCCAAATTATATCACTTTACCCTATACGCCGCTTTAACGCTGATTGTTCTGCCATTTCGATTCGCCATTTAAGGATAGTAGAACGTCTTAAGTGCAATTTCATTTAAAGAAATGTCCTTTTGATGAACTGGCTTACTTTTGTGTAACTCGTCGGTTTAAACGTTCGAACTTCCAACGGGTTTTTAGGTAAGTTCTCTCTGATATACCTTCGAATCGGTAAAGGAAAAACCTTAACCGGAGAGAGCTCTCAAATCGGGAAGGTTATTACTGAACGAGAGGATTATTTCATTTTGTTTATTCAATTTTCTTATATTATTTTCATATAGTGCCACCAAGTATGAGATAAGGTAATACGGTAATTTAGAATTTGCGTAAGAAATTCAATAAAAATGCGTAAATTAACGAAATACGGTGAGCGCTTTACTGTCAATGTGGTTCTGCCCTAAAGGGTAAAGTACGCTAACTTAGGATATCTCAAGCTTCGAACAATTCATTTTTTTCTTATGTCTTTAATAAATTTTATTTATATTATAGTATTATATTTTAATACTTAATCCAATTTCAATAGAAAAAGATCCATATGTAAAATCCATTTAAAACGTAAAAAGAATTGAGGTGTCAGAAGCTTATGTACTCCGAAGGTAGAGCGCAAAAGTGGCAAACCAACTATTTCAAATTTTGGTAGCCTTCAAGGTACAGTAAACTCTCTCAAATTCAGGCATTTGATTTTTTATTATTATTTTTAAGAATTTGTGAACTGAATCCTAATCTGATCGAATTGACATTCTCCCTGCATAACGTTCCAAAAACGTTACAGCACAAAAATTAACAATGAGAAAAATCACAGTAAATAAAAAAACGCTTTAACAAAAATTAAATAGTAGGTGAGATTGTTAAGAATCTCACCTAATATGCGTTTTGACAAGTTTTGCCCCAGTCTCCCCTATCTCTGGACAATTTTCCTCCTCTTGACTTCTCTTATTTTCCATATTTAATATGAATTAAAAATTAACAAATAAGACAATATTTCTTATTATTTGTCATTACTTTTATATGCAAGTATCGACCATTGAAAACTATCAAAATGTGCAAACCTACCATTTTCCTCTCAAATGACATAATTTCAAAATATAACTGGTTGACATGATGTTTGTTTCATGTATTTGACCATTTTGAGTAACTTTTAAGATGAGGCAACAAACTTTTGACGCATGAAAAATGAACAACTTTAGGAAAACAATTATTTTTTAAATCAAGTAAAATGAATTATTCGTTTTGAAATACATAAATATAATCTACGGATTACAGGCTACTAATTTGCAAAAACAAAAATTTTAAAAAGTAATTTTTTCTTGTTTTTTTCTACCTGGGGGGTAATTCTGTAACTCTGTGAAGTGATCATCTGTCAAAATTGGTGAACGCTTCACAGAAGTGATACCAAAAGCGATTCAGTATGCGATAGCTTCACGTCAAAGGATCACTTTGAGGTTATGTGTTTCACTTGTTAATTTTTCGGTGAAGATTATGTTATCACTCCGTGAAGCCAGTAAATTTTTTTTCCATATTCAGCTTAAAAACCAACACTACATCTTTTGTAACACTCAATTCTAGTGTTTTTCATAGTTACTTAGTTGAAATATGGATGAAAATCTTAAATTTACGGAAAATTTCAACACACTGTCCCTCTCGCTTCACGAAAAGTAACAGAATAACTTTTCTAGCAGTCGTGAAGGGAAGCTCGTGAACCTTTCACTAGTGAATCATTCACTAGTGAAGCGTTCACAGAGTTAGAGAATTCCTACCCTGATCTCCCGAACATACATACATACATGGGGCAACAAACTTTTGACACCGACTGTATTTGAGTGCGAAAAGTCATGAAAGCTTTCGAAAGCAACTACGTTCATGACAAACCTTACAAGCCTCATAAGTGAGAAAAAAAATTACTGACTTTATTAAAATTAGGGTTTCGAAATTTAGCCCTTATGCTGCCTCCGGCACACCTTTTAGATCATCGGTAAAATTTCGTGAAAGACTTTCCCTATGTCTTTTCTCAATTTATAAATTTTGAGTAGAAGTTTCTATAAACATACTACATTTTTTTAATACTATTCTATAAATAAATTGTTGAAAATACTAATGAAGTTTTTCTCAGTGTAATATTGTTTGTTTTGTTGTTCTTGCTGTAATATTTATAATTACAAGTTTCGTATTAGTTCTCTTATAAAAATGAACAATTCTGTATTTCATATTGTTTATCTTTTTAAATGTTTTATTTTTCATTAAATAAACTCAAAAAAAAAAACTTTCAACTTAGGAAGAAAAAACATAATCCTTAGAATATTCCATGACCAGGCGCCTCCACTTGAACTTTATGATCTTTTGAACTAGTTGCTTCTCAGAGATTATCAAGGAAGTTTCTCAATAAAGTCCAAAACAATTTTTTTTCCAATATAAATAAATTTCTGCAAATGGGTATTTTCCTTCATTGCACAATTGAACTTCACTAAAATTAGATATGTGTCCCTCAGTAAGTGGAAATGGTGATTTCTGCATGGGGCAGGTGCTTTGTGGAGAAAACAATCGGAATCTAATAATATTTTCACTTTTCACGGCATTCAAGCCATTATAACTCGATCATTGAAATACATTTGAATCACTTTTTATGTACTTTGGCACTGTTGGTATTATATATGAGTTGCTTCCTGAATAATATTCTGCTTAAAATGTAAGCGATCACAGTGGTTAGCATATGATATTAAGCATGTATTACTTTTCCATGTGACTCACAGTGCATTTTAGATACATAGGAGCTCCTTTTAATAGATGTGGAAGCATTAACAAACAGTACTACACGAATAGGCATATTACATTACTTTACATTTATACATTTAAGAGTTTGTTATCTGTCGTCGATCGTTATACAGGTGACTTAGCACATAAATACTTATGCTTTCTACTGTGTTAAAGTTAAAGCAACAATCGTGTATTTTATATCTTATTTTCCAATAAGTAAATGCACATAATGAATTATACGATTGCAATATAGGTCAAGGACAATGCAAAAGATTGCAGAGTATGCACAAGTTTCAGATTCACAAACTCGTGCTCAATATGCCGTATATTCCAATAAATTGAAAATGCTCAAATGTGGCTTAAATGTCAGTTTCATGGCATTATATGCGTTGTATCAAAAAATTGCATCAAATTAAACTTTGAAAGACAAATCAGCGAGAATTGCAATCTTACAATTTTCCACACATGAGTCACAATCTTGTCTTCAAGAACCGCCATTTTAAGAAGGTTACACACACCATTAAATTCTATACAATATCGTACCACTCAAATATTTTACAACACCATTCCTTTTGGCTTTAAATATGACGCTCGATGATGCATCCGTGGGATATATCGTCAAGTCAGCAAATTATGATAAGTAAACACCAAAACTTTGTATATTTTGTGTGAAGTTGAGGGTTTTGGTGAGATATCAAATGCAATGTGTGTAGTCTAGAAGACCATATTCCCCTTCACCATTTGATTTGTGATCTTCTTTCATTTCGATAAATGTATCGTTGAGCAATATGCCTAATATGGGAAAAACATAAAGAAGATTTTCAGATGTCGCATTACATAGATCGCACGTAGTTTTACGTTGTGGCTTCTACATAGGGTAAGTGTGCCAAATTTCGGCATAGTTGCATGCAAGCGCCAAAGTCTTAAGTTTGAAATGTAATATTTTTAATACAAATTGATTTTTTTCATTGCTTCTACTTAAGGAGTGTTCCTTAGAACCTTGTAGACAGTTTATCGTCTTTATTTTCTCTAAAATCACTCTTAATACATTTTAAAATGAATAAAAATGTAGACATAGCATTGGTGGCCTATTTCGGCCACCTTCATTCTCACAGTTCCCTGCTCTTCCAGAATTCTTTAAATATCTTTTTCGGATCATTTTGCTCGTCGAAGCGACATTTTTTGTTATTTTTTTGCATTACAAACTCAAGAGTATCCTAAAACTGAAAATTCATGGAAATTCGAGGAACAAAAAATATGGGCGAAATTGCAAGCAGGCCGGAATTTGGCACACTTACCCTATTGGAAGCAATTTTCGTCAAAAATTGCATTTTTGACAGAATTTTGACGTTTGTGCCTATAGCACTGCAGGCAATTTCCTTCAAGAAAGCAATTTTGACGAATATTGCTCCCAATGTGTAGAAGTCTTTAAGTATTTTTAATCAATAAAAAAAAAGTTTTAACCCCTGTAAGTAACGTAGTGTCTCCAAATTAATTTCAACCTTCTAACGACAATGAAGAAATAATTATTTAAAATTACATAAGGGAAGATGGGACAGTTTCACTTACGATTTAACTCTGGAAATATTTATCTCTGTAGAGGTAATGAGTATCTTATAGAATTGTGCTATATATCTTCAAATTAGTCAGTAGTCAAGTGAAGCAAAAAGGATACAGTTAACACATCACTCACTAAAAGTCCCGCGGCTAAGTAATAAAAACACAATATTTTACTATTATTACTATTATCATAAATATTACCAATAAAAGCACAATAAAAACACAATCCGTAAAAAGCATATTAGTTTTAATTAATCATCGTTTCGTTTGGAAAAAAATTCTATAAGGAGGAACGATATAATTACCTCAATTTTGAGACGAAAATCAAGATCAATATTACATATTCTGACACGATGCATTTGTAGAATATAGGGTAAGATGGGATAATTTGGAATCATGTCCAATTTGGTGCTTTGAAATTTTCTAACAGCTTCATATAGCAAAAGGAAAAAACAACGAAGAAGTACTCTCGAATGTAAAGACTTGTACCTCTTCGTGTTTTTTTCTCTTTAACCATCTGAGACTGTTAGAAAATCTCAAAATTCCAAAATGACATGTTTCCAAATTACCCCATCTTACTCTATCAAACTATCTTTTTGAGATTTCCACATTTTACCCTTCAAGAAATATTGGGTCGCTGGTGAACCAGAGAGAAAAGATTTTTCTCTGGCTATCTAAAGTTGTTTCTATTTAATAGTTCGTACATAATTATAAAGTAGAAGGTTGTAGAAAATATAATAGAATATTATTTGCAAATTTCCAACTATTTACTATATAGTAAATATTTAAGCCCAAAGTAACGAATTTTCTAATGACCGCACTGATAAATAATTATTTTATATTTCCAATTTTTTTTAAACAAAAACGTCTTAGCATTAGGAAGTACAACTATAGGGTAGAATCATCACTTATGGGCTTCTTGCAAAATCGAAAAGACTTAAATTCTTATTTAAAACACATTTCTCAAATATCACAAAATTATTAAACACATCATAAATTACTTATTTTATGATTTTTTCGATATCTGTTTTACGTAATACAATAATTATTGTTATTATTCATCGGTATTTTCAGAAAAAAAAACTTCTTAAATATCATGTACTTTACAGATTGCAATTCTCCATAGAGCGAAAAAATACACAGAATCAAGTTCTGTTATTTTTTTAAGTTAAGATGTAAGACGTTTCATTGTTTTTTATGATCGGTTTCGCTTAGTAACAAGCGTTCTGCCATTAAAGAGTTAAGGGGTAACGTGGTTCACGAAGACTAATTTTTTTTCTATTTTTTAATTAAAGCTCTTAACCAGACAAAAGTACATTTAAATAATTTTTTTTTCGAACAAAAGGAGAATGGTCAAATCCGGTCCCGGAATCGCCACGAACGGGACCTATGTCATTGGATAGACATTAGTATAGGTAACAACTTTTGTTCTGGGATCAATGTTCTAAACCATAGAGGAACAGTTCTAGAGCATAAAAACTATTTTTTACAATGATGAAGAATGATCAAAAGTATATGGGCGCTGGTTCATCTTCATACAAACATTAGAGTATACGCATTTTGAAGATATTGATATAAGGTTGAGAAAAATGCCGGGACCCAGGACGATAAATGCTGGGAGTCCTTGTAAAAAAGGCCTCTATCCTTCCGAAAAATCGTTGTTTTGACAACGAATTACACAAGAACTGCTAAAGTGATCTTCATGAAATTCGGTATAGGGTCATTGTATGACTTAAAGTTTTTATCCATGCATATCACCCCCTCCCCCCACCCTCCATTCTGATAGCCCCCATACAAAATGGGGGCACTTTACCTTATAACTCCTTTCTAAGACTATGTAGAAAGCTGATATTCAACAAGGGAACAAAGCTTATGGAAGACTTTTCAACCATGCATGTTAACCCGCTCCTCCACCACCCCATCTAGTAATCCTATACAAAATGAGAGCATTTTGACCTCCTTTCTGAGAAGAAGTAGTTTGTTTGTAAAAGAATGAAAAAAAAATGAATAACTAATAACGTTAACAATAATTTTCTAGATTTTATATGCATTTATAGACATCTAGTCGAATTACAGCTTTCTGCCTCCTCTTAGAAAGGAGTTGTAAGGTAAAATAGTCTTATTTTGTATGGGGGCTACCAGAAGGGGTGATGGAGGAAGAGTTTGGTCAGTATGGTTAAAAAGTTTTCTTTAAGACTTGTTCCCATGCTGTATTTCAACTTTCTATCTTTTCTCAGAAAAGAGTTATAAGGTGAAATGCTCTCATTTTGTATGAGGGATACCAGAAAGTGGGACAGAGGGGGAGGTTAGTATGCATGGTTGAAAAGTCTTCCATAAGCTTTGTTCCCTTGTCGAATTTCAGCTTTTTACCTCCTCTTAGAAAGGAGTTATAAGGTAAAGTGCCCCCATTTTGTATGGGCGCTACCAGAACAGAGGGTGGGGGGAGGGGGTGATATGCATGGATAAAAACTTTAAGTCATACAGTGACCCTATACCGAATTTCATCAAAATCACTTTAGCCGTTCTTGCGTAATTCGTTGTCAAAACAGCGATATTTCGGAAGGACAAACGCTTTTTTACAAGGACTCCCAGCGTTTATCGTCCTGGGTCCCGGCAATTTTTCAATCTTATATCAGTACCTACAAAATGCGCCTACTCTCGTTTGTGGCGATTCCGGGACCAGCGCCCATATACTTTTGACCATTCTCCTTTGTTTTTTTGGTGCTGGCCAGATCCCGAAAAACCAAAATCCAGAGCTCCAAAATACTGAAAGCCAAAATCCAGAAAAGCCATTATTTCGAACGAGTCCAAATCTCGAGTAGCCAAAATCCTGAACTTCAAAATCCTAAAAGCCGAAATCCTTAAAGCCAAAATCCCGAATATGTTCAAATCCCAAAATGCCGAAATCAAAAGCTCCAAAATCCTGAAAGCCAAAGTCCCATAATCCAAAATCTCGAAAAGCCAAAATCGCGAATAAGTTTAAATCCCAAAAAGCCAAAATCCAGAGCTTTAAAATCCTAAAGGCCAAAATCCTGAAAGCCAAAATTTCGAAAACCAAAATCCCGAAAGCCAAAATCCCGAAGGCCAAAAATTCCGAAAACCAAAAAAATCCCGAAAGCCAAAATCCAGAAAAGCCATAATTTCGAACGAGTCCAAATCTCGAAAAAACCAAAATCCCGAACTTTAAAAACCTAAGAAGCCGAAATCCTTAAAGTCAAAATCCCGAATATGTTCAAATCCCAAAATGCCGAAATCAAAAGCTCCAAAATCCTGAAACCCAAAATCCCGTAAGCCAAAATCCCGAAAAGCCAAAATCGCGAATAAGTTTAAATCCCAAAAAGTCAAAATCCAGAGCTTTAAATTCCTAAAGGCCAAAATCCTGAAAGCCAAAATTTCGAAAACCAAAATCCCGAAAGCCAAAATCCCGAAGGCCAAAAATTCCGAAAACCAAAAAAATCCCGAAAGTAGAAATCCCGAAAGCCAAAATCCCGAAAGACAAAATTCTGAATGGGTCGAAATCTTAAAAAGATGTTTATTCTAATAATCTTTTTCTTATGGATTTCATTCGCTTTTCCTATCACATTTCTCCATGATATCACTGTCTCATAAAGATGAATTTCAAAAATTTTCAAGAAGTTTTGATATTTTCTGATTTAATAATCATAAAAACTGATTTTGAATTTCAAGAAAACACTCCTGAAAATATTAGCTTCATATTAGCTTCATTCGATTTAAACGGAGGTTCGATTAATTGAAAAATCGATTTCGAAGTTGCTCGTAAAGAATTTCAGTTATTCTAAGCTTATCTTGGCTTATCACTGGTTTATGGTTGATTTTCAGTCAGTGAAAAGTGTCTTGTCCTGGAAGGGTTAGAGATTGTACGTGTACAGTTTGGAAATTCACAATCGAAACAGTCTGTTTTGGTTTTAAAATTTTCGAATTTAGGACCTTAAAATTAAAGGTTTTAATTTTGCAGTCCATGAAATATCAATCTGGTTGGTATGATATAAGATAATCATTTGAAATTATTAGGTTCGGACTTCAGAAAATGGACATCGAAACCATAAACTGGTTCACAGCGGATGATAATCGAAAAAATAACGTTAAACCGTAAAGTAATTATGAAGATCAAAATGTTGAGAGGTACTAAACAATTTAATGATCATTTTCTTCTTAAATTTAATACACTCTAATTTTATAACTAATATGAGACCTTTTAGTATCAACGTTGCATTCCGTAAACTCGTTTTTGCGGAAAATATGAAGTTCTCGAAGCCACAGTGTGTGCGAAGCTTGAAAGCCTTCCCCTATTGTGTCTTTCCTAAGTTTCAATATTAATATTGTTATTTATTTATCATTTTATTTATATATTTTGATGGCTTAATTTTTGTAGTGCCCTGAATGATCAGATAAAACTTGAAAATATATTTTAGCATAAATCAAGTTATCATTCTGGAAACAATACTATAAGCAGCAAATAATATTCGCATCTGTTTCTTTATCAAAGGTATGATTAAATTTTGAATTATAATAAGTATTGTATGATCTATTTACGAAAGTGTTCAATCTAAAAGCTTGATTGTTCTGTATTTCCCATTCTTCTTTGTGTTTTTATTATTATTTTTATGGTATAATATTTCCTGTCTAAGAAGCTCAATTTTGAAGGAAAAAAAAATCTGACATACAACGTTCTTTTGATTGGAAGGATTGGGAAAACTAATTTTCTTTAGAAAGTTTCTTTGGTACTTCCTATGAGTGCTTGAGATATTTTTTTCACTCTCGTCTTATAACAATTTTATTTAAATTAGACCGAAGATATTTTTACCGTCGGTGAATGTGAAAAGCACGAGATTTTTTTTTCTGCACTTCATCCCGTCTTGCCTGAAGATGACACCTCAGAAATTGGAGGAGCTGAAATGTTTTCAACATGAGACATTTTTTCCATGATTCAAGCGATCATTGTTTAATTTTCCGGTGTGATATACGCGGAAAGAAAAATTTATAGAATATGAGAAATTGTCTGAAAAATAACACTTGGCTTTTTTTTTAGTGGATTTTTTTTGCCTCTATTTTTTTTTATGTAGATTATTATTTTTCGCGGATGTTGATGTAAAGTGCATTTAAACGAAATTCAATAAAAATTCCACAGTGAAGCTCCTGCTTCGGCAATGAATTTAATTAGTGTTCATGCATTTTCAAATTTACAATATTTGCTGAATTCCCTGTATGCAAATTCACTATAGATGTTTTTGCATGATAAATTGAGCTTTTTTTTTCAAGCTATTATTTTTTGCCTTTTAACCGTCAGATTCAAGGCGAAGCTGTGACTCAGAGAGCGCAGAGGAATAAGATGGGAATGTTGGGGTAGAACGTGGAAATTTTCCATATGCGGTGGAAAGAAATTGGGGAAGAGAGCTTTGGGGGAGGGTGGTTAAATGAGAGAGGGTGGGTGGCATGCAAATTTTTGGACTACGACAATCAATGGTAGAGTCAGAAGGCTGATCGTAGTAGAAACATGAGCATTATCATTAATGACACTGTCATGACCATCGAGCCAAAAGTCTCCTATATTGGTCATATTGTCCCGATGGCCTGGAGCACTGGAGTGCTAGTTCTCCGGGCAGCGATGGCGACAATGACGCGAAAAATAAACTTGGGGAGAAGCATTGGAGTCGCGCACATGGAAGAGAGATGCCTCCATTAGTGGAGAGGAAAAAGAATGTGGTATGCTATATTTTTACGTATAAAGTTAGGGACGGGAAGGGGGGGTCTTTGGGGGGATGAGACTGCGCTGGTGATGTGCAGTTACAGAATTCTGGATTTAAGCATCATCGACCCTACAGGGCCACCCCTGGCACAGCTCCCCCACAGCCTCAAACCCCCATCGTCAATGTCGCCTGTAGTTGTCGTTGCTTCCAGCTTTCACCCTCGCATCCCCCCAGACCGAACCAGGGCGAGTGCAGTGGCGTTATTGGTGGTGTTGGGTGTCAGGGTGGTTTTCCAATTAAAAAAGCGGATTGTGTAATTTTTCAAGAGACCCGGGCACACTGGAGGTGTTCCGTTTTACTCAGTACCACCCGATGGCAACCCCATTCTGAACAGGGCTTGTATATACTTGTGTGGAGGAAAAGGTTCCAACGATGGTGGTGAAGACGGAAACCCAGAGTATACGATATATGTTCGCATATTTTCATCCCTCTACTTTTCGTCTATGTGCACAACGGAGTGACAAGAAAAGTTTTTCAGATAGATAAAAAAAAAATAAGAGAGAATGGAATTGAGAATTAGGGTAGGGGGACAGAGCTTTCCGATAAAATGACTGCAATATGCATAAATAGAAATATTCCCATGTCATATAGGGTTTAATATTATATAACAGTTGAGTTGTTAAACTTATCATGAGACATCATATCCATATACAGGATTTCAAAATATATCTCGATATATTTGCTATATAAGTGCCAATTCTGGATTTGTGGCTTCGTTTTTATACGGTTTTCTTTTAACGCTGTTTTGAATCTCTTCTAAAAGACAAAAAAAACGAATGATCACAAATACTTTACGGTGTGAAGGGGGGATAGGAGAGTAGGGATTTATTGTTTTCTTTGAAATAGAAATACTGAACTAATTCATTAGGACTGCAAAATTTTCTAAATAGAAATTAGAATTTACTCTTTTCGAATTTCGAATTAAATATTGAATACTTAAAAAAATGCAGTGCGTGCTTTCTTATTCGGATAATTGGGAGTCAAAATGACAGATGTCGAGATGTCCGTTTCATTATTCGGATTTTTTTTTAAATTTTGCAACGTCTCGAAAATAAATATTAATAATAAAAGTTTTTTAAAATCTTCTTGTAGGATTAGAATGAAAATAAAAAAAAAGTTTCTTAACTATTTTGCTTTTTGAATCTATCACTGTTCTGAGAAAGATCGTTAAGCTGTAAATTTTTAAAGTGACAGAAGAAAAAAAACAACAAATAAGTAGCAAACAATTAAACTTGGTCAGTAAAAAAAATTAAAATTTGATCCTAATTAATCCTAATTAATAGAAGCCATTATGGCCTCTACACACTAGTAGAAATTTCTTTAAAAAATGCCTTTTTAAAGAAAATTTTCCCTATTCTTGTAGGCAGAAACGTCAGAATTTTTTTAAAAAAAGGCAATTTTTTACGAAAATTCTCTCTAGTGTGTAGACACCATAAAGGACGAGAGGGTCAAAAATTGGAGATCAGCCTTCCAATCTTCTACCAGTAGGGAAATTCTGTATCAGTATGACAAATATAACAAATTTAAAGTTTGTAAAGGGGTAAATTCGACACAACTAACCAAAAATCCGTTTCATATCAGTTACTAAAAGCTTCATAGAGCATATTGCAATGGCTATACAATCACCACTGGGATTTAATGCCGTCCTACTCCCGAATTTATCATGGAAATTTCTCATATGACATTATCATACTGTTAGAGAATTCCCCTCCAGGAATAAGAAATTCCAAATTTTCACATAAAAAATTAAACTATTAGAAAATCAGGAGTTGTCTTATAAATTATGAGTAATTTTTAATTTTTAGAAATATGAAATGGAAGACTAAAAACATATTGATCACTTTACATAAGTAATAAACATTCAAACTTTGGATTATTAAAAATGTGCACTTGTATTATTTGGGATTGTGAGCGTTGTTAGTATTTTATTTTCCTTTTTTTTTTGAAAAAAAAAAAAGAATTATGGAACAACATTCGATAGGGAAAACCGAGCTTTCTCCCTGTGAATTAAGGGGTTACATAAGACTAAAAGAACAATATTTTGTCTATTTTTTTTTTCAACTCAATAATAAATTTATTTAATTCAAGCTTTTAATATAAAAGTTACAATAGATAGCTAGCTATATTTTCTGAAATATTTTTTTAAAAATTTTAAAAATTCAGTTGTTGGGATCTGATTTTCAGAGATCTTTTTTGATAAAACTTACATAGCAGTAGTAACGATTACTAAAAGTAAGTTCATCAGAAGTTAAAAAAAAACAAAATATTTCCAGTTAGCTGATAAGTTAACCCCGTTCATGGTCGATGAATTTTTGAAAACAAAATGTATTTTTGGGAAAACTTTAAACAAAGAATTAGAATTAGAATTGTATTTCATATGTATGACATTTGTCTTGTAAAATGATTTGTTACAAAGAATATAAAAAAATCTTTCGTCTAAATACCAGTTTAACATATTTGCTAACAGGAAATATTTGTTTTTTTTTTAAATTTCGGATGAAGCGTCTCTGAGAGTAATCGTGACTACCGCGAACTAAATTTTTTGAAAAAGTTCTCTGAAAATCACACCTCTACGGCTGGATTTTTAATACATATTTTTAAACAAATAATCTCAGAAAATATAGTTCAAATGTTGTATTTTTAAGTGCTTAACCGTGCTATCACACTAGGATTTTTTCAATTTGTAAATTCAATTCAATTTTTAGATGAAATGTTCCTATGCGTTATTTTGCATTAAAAATAATTTGAATTGATAGATTTGCGCTTATTTATTGATATAAACTAATACTTGGCCCACCAAAACATATTTAAACATGCTAAAATATCATAAATGTGGTTGCTCAATTAAATTTGAATTCAGCAAATTAAAATGCTAAAATTGGTCATTAATTTCAATTTTATTGCAATTAAACAAGTATCATTTTGAACCAAATTGTTCTTATTAAATTTATTTACTCGTAATTAATTACTATTATTTGTGGCCAAAAAATAAGATAAGTACAGTTATTTAGTGATAAACTTGTACGCAAGTGAAGCATCAGTATCTGGAGTAATTTGCTAAGTTCCTCCAAAGCCATTATTGTGCCAAGAAATCTCCTGTTTATATGACTTCACACAGATTTTCAACAAGATGTATGAGAGTCCCTTCATCAGCCTTTTCCCTACAAATCTTTAATTTGGCTTTGGGGATCTTTCTGAATAACAGATAAGTGACTTATAAGACATTTTAAGTACTATAACACATTTTCCGGAGTCATTCACAATCAAAAATCTCGCAGCAATATTTAAAATTGAGCAAATTTCTTGCAAAATGTGTCGTGGCTGTGAGAATTTTCAAGTAAATTCTAGAAATCTTATAATGCTCAATTGGCTCAATTGAATTTAAATTTAAGTTGTGAAAATCCTAGTATGATAGCACCTAAAGTATAGAAAGGTGGGGTAACTGGATCGTTATTCTAAATCCATAGAATTATTCACTGTTTCATTCAGAAACATAATATAAAAAAAATTATCAAAAATATTTTAAAAAAATATAAAATAATGATAATACTGAAATAAGTCTCAGCATGCACTAACTAACAACATGCACTAACTCAAAATCAGTAATGACTTTTAGAATTAAGATAATTTAAAAATTTAAAAAAAATGATAAATCGAAGCGTAAAAGAAATAGAACGTCTTGTTGATGAACTATGAATATCTATTATTGGTTGCAGGTTGGAGAATTACCCTAATGTTCCTTTAATTTTGAATTCTAACTTAAAATTTTTGCAAAAGAATTTGCGTGATAACAAATTAGAGAAGTTAATTTAGGGTAAGGTGGGGTAATTTGGAATCATGTCTAATTTGAAACTTTGAGATTTCCTATCAGTTGATGGCAAAAGGGAAAAAAGAACGAAGAATTGCTCTCGAATGTAAAGTCTTTTAGGTGAAAGTGCCTAAGCTTCGTATGATCACAAGCTTCGTAATGACTAATTTTTTTTTCTATGTTTCTCAATAAATGTGACACATCGCGGAACGTGTCCAGTTTTTAAAATATATTGCAGAGTTGCGTTAATTTAGAAACATAGGAAAAATTTATTCATTACGAAGCTTGGTATCTTACGAAGCATGGAGACTTTCCCCTATTTCTTAATGGTTTTCTTTTTCTCTTTTCTTCTTTTATTATCTGAACCCTTGTCTGAAACAGTAAGTATATCATAAAATTACAAAATGGCCATGGTTCCGAATCACTACATCTTACCCTATATGGCTAAACTTTAGCTCTGAAGCCCGTATAAATTTTTGGTATCCAAGGGTTAAGTTTAAGAAATTTTAAAAATATTTTGATTGTGCTTTCTTCTGTCTTGTATTATGTTATACAATACCAGATAGTTTTAGTTTTGCAAACATATGGTCGATGGAACACCTCTTCGACAGGGAATCCCTATTGGCAATTTTGTCAAAATGTTGAAATTTATTTAATGTATCTAATAAAATGTAAGTAATATAGCGTATATATATATATAGTAATGTTATAAAATAGGGTGTCAAAAGTCCTGACACGAGTTCTTAAAGTGTCAATAAGTATTCCTTTCACCCTATATTGAACATATTACAGAGAGTGATAAATAATTTATTTAAGTCTTCTGCTTCATTCATTTTAAGTCCCTAAAATATTCTTTCAAAACCAAAAGTTGTTATGTAATGTCATTAGAGTTCGAGTAAAATTAACTTTACAATCGAGAAATACTAAAACTTAAACTAGTTGTGGTGTAACAAATTTGCTAAAAATACGAATAAGCAATGTATCCACATTAAATAATTTTACAACATTTTCCTGACTTCTTCCACAAAGTAATTAAGCTGAATATCTTCTTATGAATTATATTTAAAATGAATCATTTAACTTTCAATAGCACAAAATATGTATTCCTTTTCCATGCAATTAATCATCGTTAATTGTAAGATGGTTTTCTTTCATATTTTCTACTGAAATAATTACACAATACTTGTCAGTCTTTTTGCCATATTTTCAGCTGAAACTAAATAAATAAATTAGAAATTTATTTTCATTAAAATATCTAGACAAGAAAAAAGGAGCACTGTCATGGCATAAAGAGGGAGATGGATTTTTGTGTTGAAGCAGAAATTACAGGAGCGTGTTGAAAATTAAAAATATGTTACCAAGCTTCTGCTTTACTTTCTGTGAAATACAACGCCATGACCCACCCTAGCAATTTTCTTCATGAATTTTTTATCAGTGTTTCTTTTTTTTTTTAGTACAGGGTGTCACTGAGATTTATTTCGTGTGTGAATTTCATTTCCAGATATCTTCAATATTGCATGAACATATTCGGACGGAGATTCGTCTTGAAGGACAAAAAAAAGGTGGCATATATCATGCACATAGTATTTTCTCAAATAGCCTGTCATGTGAAGTTTTTAGTGCGAAGTCCCCGTGCACACACCTTGCTCAATTATTGATCGTGAATTTTTTGGCGCGGCTCCGGTCGTTGCTATGTCAGGTTATATATGGTTGTGAAGTTAATACATAGTAAACGGCACGGATGCATTTTGGGTTACACTTCCGGAAATGTGTGCCGTATACATAAGGCTTGTGTCTTTTTCTCAGAAATCGCAACTTGTATACTCAGAGATTATCATTTGTATTAATTGCATTTCTTGAATTCAAATAAAAATACCTATAATTATGATGTTCAATTTTAAGGGCGGTACTTCTGCCAGATAGTGACAATCAACAATAAGAAAAATAATACAGAGAGCTTTCAAATAATACGCAACTTAATATCATAAAATAGAAATATACTCTTGAACTTATCACTTTCTTTCGAAGTGTTTGCAAAATATATTTATGGTTTGTATAAACAAACCATATATTGCATTCGATGATATCATTCAAATATTTTATAAACTAACAAAAAAAATTATGCGAGTTTATAGAAAAATAGTAATGGGTCTGGTTACAAAAAGAAAGAGGTAATATCCAAATATTATTATTTCTCAATTTCTGAGTTATAGAAAAACCTCATCTGTTAAAAATTTAGTTATGTTGATTTTGTTCAGGGATGTAAATAAATGAAATATTAGTAAAGACCTTCAAGCACTCATCTTGAATATCTTAATTATTTTTCCCTATTCATATTTTTTGCGAGAGCGAAATGGTTTAACAGGGGGTCCAGGGACTATGCACTGCACATTTTCGGGACCGAAAAAAACCATGCAAAATGACATTATGGGGAAGTGGGGGGCATCTTTCAATTAGGGCAGCTTTAAAATAGAAAAGAAGGCTCTCTTTATGCTCCAGGATGATGGCTTGGAGACCGAGCCGAAAGCTTTGGAAAAAGTTTCCGTTTTCCAAAAGTGACTTCATTTCCCCGACGAATTCCGATTCCCCTTTACTAAATTTTCATAAATTTCCCAGTTTTAATTGCCTTACTAATTAAATACATTAATTTTTCTTAGAAAAAAAAAATGAAATTAAAGTTGTTTTTGAAAAATAGATTTTTATCAGTAAAAACCAAAATTTTTACAAAAACGCATTTCATTTGCCTAATTGACCTCTAAAATTATCGTAGGGGAAAGTGGGATAGCTTTGAAATTAGGTTTTTTTCTCCTATTTTTAAATGGAATTGAGCCTTATCATGATGCAATTGAGATTCGCAATTGGTTTGCTGAACTAAATTATGTCATGATAATTTAATTTATTTAAAAATATGAGAAAAAAGCTCAATTTCAAAACTGCGGCATTTTAAAGGTGCTCCACTTCCCCTAGGTAGGTTGAAAATATTTTTATACTGTCTTTTTTGTAAAAATTATACTCATCAATATTCCAAATTAAATACTAATCAAATTTAACTTTTGTACGCCAAACTCAATTTATTTACTGCTAATTTACACAATGCGTCTTTTTCAAAGAATATAATTTTAGAAAAAGCGACTTGCGGTTAAGTTTTAAAAAATATCACATGAATTAAAGACTAATACTCTTGAGAAAATAATAATTTATTTAATAATTGATTTATATCCAAAAAATTTTTTTTAATTAATTAAATTAATTATTTTTTTTAGTTTAATTGATAACAGAAATTTTCAAAAATGTATTTTTTTAAATTAAAAAATAATACTTCTTAAATAAAAAAAATACAATTTTGCGATAATTCTAGTGCGACTGGTATCTTTCTTCAAATGTTTTTTTATTCGTTTTTTTTTTCAAAATTGCTTTTTCAGCTACACTCTGGTGATAAAAAAAACTACTTAATGAATCGAGTTGCTCAAAAAAATATTAAATTTAGTTTAATTCTGTTTTTTCATGAAGTAAAAATAGATAGAACAGGTGGAGTCTAAATGAGCTGGAGCTACATTAATCACGCTATTTTTTCGTAAATAAATTTAGACAACGAAACAATTATGGATCTAAATTAAATTATGGGTTGGTTCAGCTTCTTTCAGAAATATGCGATAGAAGTAAGGTTTTCAATGTAGTTACAGCTTAATATACCCCTACCTCTCTAGATATTCTATAATACTAATTAAGTGAGCAATACTTGGGCTAAAGTCGATTTTCCACTCTTTGAATCCTTGAAAAATCATAAAGAAAATATTAATATTTAATTTTTTTACGTCATATTGAATGTCAATTTATTTTGGAACTGCTCGATCTGCAGATAGTCTTCTTCTTAATCACCGTAGCAAATAGACTGTAAATTCTGCACCGGTAGTATCATTTGTAAATGCATATCAAAAATGTGTTTTTTTCTATTTCTACACTACTGTTTTAAAAATACTTTTTAAAATGCTATTTAAGTTGGCGATAAATATTTATTATTAAGTCTTAACTTTAAGTTTTATGGAAAAAATATGAAAAAAAATTGTCTTCTGAACCACATCCCTTAAGAACTTAATTTTACCAAAATAAGTCCATGAAATAAAATAAACCCGCTTCAAGGCCTAAATTTCAAACATTTAAATTTCAATACTTTTATAAAATTTATTACTCCCTCTGTCCTAAAAAAGTCGTGCTTTTGGGAAAAATTTTCGGGTTAAGAAATGACTTTTAGAAATTCTTTTGTTATTGGTAAAAATCTTAACCCTCTAACGGGTAAGACCGCCTCCAGGCGGTCTTCACAAAAATCACATTTACAGCGACAATAAAGGTTTTATTTATTTAAAAGTACTATAGTGTCCTCGGTAATAGTCTTACTAACATCTTTTGAAAGTTTGAACTCATTTTGACTCTTCGTTTTGTTGCTATTCCCAGTTTTGTGTGACAGGTCAGAGAAAAAGCAACAAAAAATATTAGTGCAAAAAAACTCCGATCGAAAAATACCGATTTAAAGTTATCTGACTAAAATAAATTTATTTTTTACTGAAAGATATGTCATTCTACTTTGTATATTTTACTTAAAAAATTTGAAAAAACTAAAAATGTGAATTTTAGAAGCAAAAAGAGTTTCAAAAAAAATTTATATTTTCTCACCTAGCGCCTAAACTAAAAGAGATAATGAAGAATGGACGGTTTTTTCGACTTTATTGGATCATAATTATCCTAGAAAACATTGTTTTAGAACTTTTTTCGCATATTAAAGAAAACAGCGTTAGAGGGTTAAATATATTTATCCATCAGGCAGATGCAGAACATTAAATATTTACCTTAGGACATCCCTTATTCTTAATGATTTTATTCGACAAAACAAATTTTTCCGGGATAATTCTTTTCCAAAGAATTGCTTTGCACAAATCAGTTTTTTCAATGTGTTATAAATGTATTTGACCCATTATAATATTATATTTTAATAGCTGATTCAATGGCTCAAATTTTCAGAAAAAGTTATGAATGAAATCCTTGAGTAACATAGAGAAAAATCTGAATTGTTCGCAGCTTGATTCGTCAGAAGGTAGCGCGCATTCCCCTACACCTTTTTTGGGACAGAGGGAGTATTAATTGTTCACAATTTGTAAACGCATAATAAAAACGAATAATAAAAATGAATTAAAGATCAAAATCAACAAATTCTTAACCCAAATTTCAATTTTAAATGTCTTCTTAAATAAATTTTCTTGAATTACTTTAAGAGTATTTCATAAATTGCAATGAATGATATCATAAGAAAATTGACGCAAGATTGACCTAAAAAAATGTGTCAAGGAAAAGTTTCAAATAATAAAAGTAAGCCTAAAAGCCTCTTTAGTCTCTGAAAACATTCTTTTGATCTGTGTGAACATGAACAACAATTCAATTCTTTTTGTTAAATAAATTTGTCTGCAGAGTCGTTCTTAAAGTTTAAATTATTCCTTCAGTATAAGCTGAAATTTATATAGAACAAATTCTTTAATTTGCATTTTTTTTAAATTATCCTTTCGATAAAAAATTGTTCGATAAGTATACCAATATTATTAATCAATATTATTATAGTACCTGACAATATTATTAAAAAAAATAAATATTTGATATCCTAAGAAGGGAAATAGATGCCTTTTAGAACCAAGACTGTAATAAGTCTTTTAATACACATTTAAAAAACTTCTTTCTAATGGGAATTTTGTATTAAAATTCCGGTAGAAGCTTTTCGGTTTCTTAACGTGCGTTCAAATGTGTTATTTGCATTTAAGAATAATTTAATATTTAGAGTTTAATACAAGTTTAATTAAGGAAAGGTAAATTTGGCTTGCAAAAATTTCTTTAACAGGTTTAACCTTTTAAGAACACATTTGAAAAAATAATCGAGTAAAACTTACTCGAATCGATGTTGAATTAACTCTTTTTCGTTGTGATTCTCGATTAACTATATTTTAGAATTGATTTTACTTCGATTTAGGTGTAGTATTCGGAAGAGTTGTTTTAACTTTTTTTCCTAAAATTTACATGACAAAAGATAACTCAAGTAAATAAACTCTTTTTAAGACTGAAAATAACTCGTTTTAAGAGTTAAAATAACTCGTTTCAAGAGTTAATAAATCGTTTTTAAAGTTAAAATAATTTTTTCATGTTTTGTAATTTTATATTTTTTAATTTTATAATTTTCTTTATTAATATTTTCTTGACCTCAAGTTCCCTATGTTCCGAGCGAAATATCATGTATAATGCACGCACATGTCTTCATTAAACACTGTTAGGCATATTTCTAGTTGATGTTCTCTATGAACTTTGTCACACGAAAATCTTCTTGACTGAAGTATATTCTTAAAACAAAAACACTTAAGCATATACTTCAGTCTAGATGAAATTTTACGTCGAAAAAGAGTAATAATTACATCGATATCCAACGAATTAATTCAACTCGCACGAAGAGTTGTTTCACCCCTATTTACTAAAATTTACAACGAATAAGACTAACAATGACATCGATATTCGTAAAGTTAATTCAACTCTACTATAAAGTTGTTTTAACTTTTTAGGTTTTTTCTTAGTGAACTATTGGATCACTGGTAACCCAAATAAAGCAATTTTTTACTACATCTATCTAAAGTAATGTCTTTCTTTAAATTCTTTGAACAATCAAAAAATAATTAATTTTTGGCCCTCTCGTTCTTAAAGGATTAAATTGTTGTAAAGCATAAATGTTTTGCCATCAAATGGGTAATATTCTGGATATTAAATGATTCAAAGACACAAATCATTAATTTGAACGCTCATTAGCGACAATTAATGTGAATCACATTAATATTTTAATGTGTGATAACACCGTTATTCTAAGAAATAAAAATAATGCAATTCTTGAAATCTTTCTTGCGAGAAGGCATATTTCTTCAATGGCATGTTATGATACATTATTACTTTTATTATGTAAAAATTCCATACATTTCAACAGAAATACAAAGTTGCATCTGAATGTATCATTTTGTCCAGAAAGATCACAGATTATTGAATATTCTCTTAAGATTTATTAATATTGTATCACATTAATTGAGTTACATAGCTTTAATGGAAAAGAATAAGACATAAACGGTCAAATTTCAACTCACGAAATGTATTTTAAAATGCCAAAAGATGTTCTATTTATGTGCACTTCCGCGTGTTTATATCCACAAGAAATGGTCATGAATGTGCAAGAAATTATGGTAATTTAGATTTTTTAATTAAAAATGATTGTGGTGGCGTCCTGAGATTACAATTTTAAAAAACTGATTTATTTCACCGGGTTTCACTGCATCCAACAAAAGGCATCAGATATGCACGAATTAATCTTCAAACTAAATACTATTTTTCTCTTTAATTAAAAATACTAAAAGTTTAATTTAGAACCATAAAATTTATACTGTAAGATTCCCTCGTGCGTATGCATGTGTGCAATTGTTAAGTACAGCAAAGTGCAAAATTTGATGATATCCACGGTGCTTATTTCTCGCAAATGGCGCACTTGTAAAATAAAATTGAAAAAAAAAACGATGCAATATTTGTGATGTTTTAGTATTTGAAAATTGAGGTAATGGTATGTGCAAAAACTTGCCGCGAAATTAAAGTTATATCCACATCATCTACTTGAAAATCTTCCTTACCACTGATTCTTACGTATTGTGTATTTACTGTTAGGTGCAATTTTTCATTTACCGTTTGCTTTTCATTGAGATAAGCTCGTTTCACTCAAAAGTTGAGAAAATAGTCACGAAAAAAATTGCCGCGATATCTAAATGCACTAAATTCAGCGCGAGGGCTTAGAGCGGACAAAAGAGTCGCATGTGACGTTAAGTATCTTCAAATTATTCATTTCGTGCATTTCAATTTAACAATGCACTCAGAAAAAAAATCCAGGCTAAAAATTTATTGTTTATACAAAATATTTTTTACTCCAAAAAAAATTCATTGCTTCAAGTTTATGTTCGTTGCCAAATAATTTATTGACCTCGTAAGATAAATTTCTTTATATATTTGTTTATTGCTCCAACTCTGAAGAGATAGCTATATGCATAATATGTAAAAATTTGGTCATATGGATCCTTGTTCTTTTTTTTTAACTATTCTTAGTTCAAGTTACCTTCTTTAACAATTTCTACATTTGTTGTGGATCTGAATGGTGAACAGTAGAAAATAATTTACTTAAAAGAACTACACACATAATTTCTATACTGCCAGATCTTCTTCTCTCTCACACTGAGAAAAAAACGTGGGTTCGATTAACTTTTTTTCCTCATAACTTTAACATTTTTAGGTGTAAAAATATATCAACATTTTTTAATGTTAATTTTACACTTTTCAAGGGTAAAATTAACATGAAAAAGGGTAACTTTAACCCCTAATACACCTAAAAAAGGTAATATTTACACCGATTTCGGATCAATATTGCAGGGTAAAATAAACATTTCCGGAACATAACAAACAATACATTACATAACTATTCAAGTTTGAAAAAAAGCAAAAATGATATTTTTGTCCATTAAATAAGTGAGTGTAATCGACTCATTTCAATCTTGTACCAGCTGCATTCTTTACTAAAAATTTTCTAGCAGTGATATTTTCGCTATCGACAGCTGTTTGATTGAAAACATATATTGTTTTTTACTTGTGAAAAAAAGCATTTTAAATCCAAAGGTTTAATTAAAAGTGAATTAGCGAAAAGGCGACCCAGTTAGTGCATGCTGACTTATTTCAGTATTATAATTATTTTATAAATTTTCTTTATTATTTTTGATAATTTTTTTTTATATTTATGTTTCTGTATGAAACAGTGAATAATTCTATGGATTTAGAAGAAGTAAAAAAAATCATCAGTTCAAAAACAAACGTTTAACCCTTTAACGACGAGACACTTTTCACTGACTGAAAATCAACAATAAAAATTAAACTAGGAAACATAATCAATGATAAGTCTTACATCTAACCTTGGAAAATCCAACAGAATCTGATTCGGTGTATTTTTTACCTCTATAAGCGATAGGGACAAAAATAGCTCAAAAATTTAAGTAATTTTTCTGACAATACCAATGAACAGTATTTTTCGCTTTAATGAAAAATATTACGTATGACTATTGTAGTTTTTATTGCCAAAAAGGTTTTGCTTAAAAAAAATGGAAATATAAAAAATAAATAAAATCAGTTATGAATTTGAGAATTTAAAAATTCGCTATTTTTGAGCTTAAATATTTACTATATAGCAAATAGCTAGAGAGTTGCAAAAAATATTCTGGATTCCTTCAACCTTCTACTTTACAATTATGTACAAACATATGAAAAAAAATAACTTTAGGTAGTCAGGAAAAAATATTTTCTTTATGGGACACCGGTGTTCCAATCGTCCTTAAATGGTTAAGTAACACTCTTCGGTAAACGATCCAGTTACTCCACATTACTATATTACTTAAGTAAAGTTTCAACTTACGTAGAGACAGTACCGCTCATTTTCAAATTACCTTCGCATTATAGTGAAATATATTTAAATTACTCCAGTGCGATTTTGTAAAGATATTTCTTATGTGATTGAGAAACAGACTTAATGTTTCGATTGAGAAAATTATTATGATTTATAACTGTTGAATTTTTAACTTATTTTTCGCTACCATGACATGTACCGTCTCAGATTCTGATATAAATAATTAATTATTATATTACTATAATTTAGCATAGCATATCAATTGCAAAGCTAAATTTCATCTTGATAAGACTCAATTTCATTTAAAAATAAGCCAAAAAATCCCAATTTCAAAGCTACTATGAATCTTTTTCTAAGGATTAGCATTTTTTGGGTAATGACCAACGCACAATAACTTTTGTTTGTAAACATGTTTTCAAAATTTCCCATGAGAATGAGCGAGATGACTAGATCTAGATCTCACTCCCTCTTAATGAAATGTCAAAAACATGTTTACTAAACAAAAGTTATTGTGCGTTGGCTATAAATCACTAATTTTTATATTTTTTTAAGGTTTTGCAACATTTCGTACCATTACCTCCATGTTTTTTCACCCAAGACATTTCTAAAAGTACCCAAAACCATTAAAAGTGAAGTTTTGTATTTTTGCCACTAGCACTTATGTCGCTTATCACTTGACCTCATGATGAGTCTGATCCCCCATATTTTGAGCTGATCCCTGAGTGTATTGACACCAATCCTCATTTTTCGAGCTGATCCCTGAGCCGAGCCCCGTGTCTATTTTTGGTTTTAGAAAGGTTTTAGTTAAGTGATACGATCAGTCTATTCGTATTAAATCTTTTCTGAACCATTTAAAAAGGCAATCTAAGAATTTTCCACGCGTGCCAACTGCGTTTCGGGTAGTTTTCGAGAAGTTTCCATGTCTGCCAACTTTGTACGCTATCGTTCGCCGGTGTTTTTCTTTGACATATGTAACGCTACTGTTAACGTTCTGAACTGCGGGAATGGCAAAAAAATATAGCAATTGTTTTATTTTGCCTCTCGCATTTTCCCTCTGCGTACAAAGTTGGCAGCAATACAATCGCTCGAAAACTGACCGAATCACAGTTGGTACGCATAAAAATTTGCTCGAATGACCATTTATACGATTCAGAAAACAATTAATACGAACAGTAATATCTTACTCATCGTATTACTCCACTAGAGTGTACTCTTTCTAACACACGTGATTTTCCACTTGAAACTTTGCTTTCTACATACCTCTCTTTCCGGCTTTTCTTAACATTAATATTAATCTTATACGGCAGGGGTGTGCAAGAACCGTTTGAAACCGAATAAACGTCAAAACAAGTTTATTCAAGTAGCGTTTTGACCATTGACATACAAGTTTCATTTGACGTTTGTTCGGTTTCAAACGATTCTTGCACACCTCTGTTATACGGGAAACTGGGGCAACACCAAACACGGGGTACCACCAAACACTAATTTTTATTTCTTAACTACTTGGACTATCTCAACCATTTCTTCAGTAGACAAGCCTCCCTACAGTGCCTATAAATTCCTATAGGTCTTGTCCTTAGAAGTCGAATGGCTGATTAAAAAATCGCAGTGTTTGGTGGTACCCCGTGTTTGGTAGTGCCCCAGTTTCCCCTATGTGACACCACGGTCAGAATATTTCTAACATGATGATCTAAAATGGCTTTGAGCTCGGATTGCTTACATAGTAGACCGAACGTTCTACCATTTTGAAGAAGCAAGGAACAATTAGCGAATTGCTCGAATTTATCCCCAATTCGAGTATTCGGCGAATTTTCCTTCGATATGACTTTTCTTTTGTATTGAAGAAAGAAATGCTGCGTAGTACGTGTCATTTCGCGAGGAGCACCTCGTCCAACGAGAAGTGAATTCGTGGTGTCTCGTGATAATAAATTATCAAAAAAAATTCCATTCATGGACACAAAAATTAGGACACAGTTGCGGTTAATTATTTTAAATTGCACTGGGTGGCGATACTTTAAATTCCGCCAGATGATAAGTCAATGCATTGAAGTGACTTTTTTTGGGGTTACAGACGGTTGATCTGTTTTCATGGTTGTCCAGAAAAGCCCACCGAAAAAAAGCAAAAAAAAGAAAACAAAAAGTGCGACACAAAGGCGACCTCAGGCTTTGTTGTTGCTTCTGCCGTGAATCCACGAGGGGAATATTGTGCGGATGATTTGGCAATGTGATCGAAAATGTGCACCCAGTGTTTTTAGATATTGTTTGGCAGAAGCACAATTAACACCATTCTGATGGCTTTTAATTGCATTAATTCCCGCTCTTGTCTCACTCTCTGCATTTTCGCGAAGTCGCAAAGAAGACGGCTACAGCGGCTACCACGGTGTATGCATGCGTACATGTAGCTGTATTGTGTTTTATGTGTGTGTTGTAAGACAAGTTGCCGTGGATGGCGCTTGTGGTGGTAAGGAGCTTTTTCACGGAGAGGAAAAGTGTGGTATATACGTGCACAAAATGCAGTTGCAGTCACGTGTATGTGAGGTTGTATTGGTTGCGTAAGATTTTCATTCGTTTGGTGGGATCCAAGTGTACGTACATGTAAAATTGTTATAAAAAGTGTGTTTTTTTTTCGCGTTTCGTTTAGCTATTTTACGATAGAAAATTAAGTATAATATTTTAGGCAGCCATTTTGTTTTACTTAGCTCAATCAAGGACGTTTACTTTAGTGAACCACACTGCATAAATTATTTCTTGTTTGGATAAAATAATCGAAATATTCTTTGTTTCAGTGTATTTGAATATTATTGCCATTTGTTGTTTTTTTTTTAATGAAAAATTTTCTTTCAATCACACTCAATGGCAAATCGGGTGGCAGTGTGATGTTTTTTTTTCTGGAAGATCACTTTTAGTTGACTTTTTCTCCCTCTTGTGGCATCAGCCTCACAGCGACATCGGTCGAATGTCGAAAGAATTGAACGAAGCTATACACTGTCCTTGTGCTGGCTTGCAGTTGAGCGTCTTGCTAAAATATTTCGTCTTTTAAATATTATTTTCACGAGCTTCAAAATTGACTCGACAATGCACAATCGACAGCGACAATGTACATGTAGATGTTTAAAATTATGCATGCGAAAGAGAGCTTGTACATTTTCAAGGCTGATCATTTTTTTTTATTCGTTCAGTTGAAATTCTTTGAGTGACCATGGCATGACAATGGGGAGTTCTTTCCAATAGTCCATCTCAATTGGACCTTTGACAATTTTCCCCAACAACAGCAAAAAAAAAATACGGTAGCCCTTCGAGTCAGAACTTTTCACCGTATGACGCTAGAAATATCATATTGATTGTTTTACTAATTCATTTGCACAAGTATCATTTGGGTAGGGGTTATCCATGTAAGAGGAAATAGTACAAAATAGTGAAAAAAAGTACACCTCCCCAATGTGGCGTTTCTAAAAATGGAAGCCATTTTGCTTTCCAAATTGAAATGTTGTCATCAAACCGCTCCTCACGAAGTTTCGCTAATTTTTCTCACAATTTCCAATCCATTGTTCCCTCCAAATTCGGTTGATGTGACGTTTTGGAGGCACTTTTCGTGAAAACTTATCGGAAGGGTGGTTTTGCGGTGGTATTTCGCAATATTCCAAAAGTAGATTAAACCATGAGTAGCATCGACGCAACTGTGGCTTATATTTGGCGATGAAAACGCAAAGTGCGAGTCTAAAATCGACATATCTCGCGTTCGCACCTATCCCACCAAACCCACCCCTTTCCCCCCTAACACATGCCAATAAATCAGAAGTGGGATTTGCTGGCACTTGACAAAAAATTTTTTTTTGGCATTGGACAAAACAAAAGGTAAATGAAAACAATTACCTCTGTGGCCTGTTCACTGGTTCACGGTGAAGAACTTTTGGGCTAAAAATATAACTTGAGAGATACAAATGTTTTGTCGTCACAATACGCAATACTCTTTTTTTTTGTATTTTTGTCACAATCCACTCTCGCCAATGAAAACCTCAACACTGAATTTTCTTTTTTTTTTTTGTTTTTACTTTGGGGTTTTTTTTGCTAGTGTCACAACTCAAAAACAAAGTTTTCACACAAAGGCACTACTTTTTGTTCACAAAGTTCAGTAGTTTCTTTTCATTTAGTTTTTGCTGCTTAAAACTCTCACAATGCGAATTTTTGAACGAACTTTTTTTTATATGCACACTCTTATCACTTCCGGATAGTTTTTTTTTGTGTTGTTGCTATGGATAAAAGTGCATTTTAAATCCGATGAGGGTTTTATCGGAGAGGTCTCCTTGGGTTGCAAAATGTTCATCAACTGGTTTTTGATTAAAAAGAAAAAAACAATTAAAAAGAAAACAGAATAGAAACTAACTTCACTGATATATTTTATTAAAAAAGAAAAAACTGGAATTGTCGAAAAAAAGAGTTTCGAGCACAGTTCCTAATGCATTTCGATTGATATTGTAATGCAAATTTAAGTTGACGACAGTTACACTATATTGCGGCAATGATTGCAAACGACGGCGACGGCAGGCGATTGGTATGATAGCGTCTTTCAGCTATATTGCGAGAAAATGCGTTTGGATTTCCCCCTTGAAGATGCCGTGGCAGAGTACACGAAAAATAAAAATCCGTTTTAATCCGAAACTTCACTGCACATTGGTTGTTTGGGCAAAAAGTTGGGATTTTTCGCAAAAATTCCTCACAAATAGCACATCACACGACATTTTTAGTGGTTTGGGTTGGACTGAGGCGAAGATATGGTGGAAGATGAGTGGAAAAACCGACGCCACATGTAAAAAATATTGGGATTTATGTATTTTAGTTCTTCACAATTTTAGAGCGACTCAGTAACTAAAAGTATTATATACATTACATATAACGAGAAGCGAGTGTAACCTTCATTGCCCACGTCCCAAGTCCCACCTCAGCACCATGACCTACGAATTGGTCCGCGAGCAATGCAGCCGCGTTGCATGCTATGCCCACAACACAATCGCAAAAAAACATATTCGTATAGTGTAACGTTGCGCGAAAAGGGGTAGGTGATCATGTATAGGTTATGAGTGAAGAGCGCGAATGCAGCGCCAAAATGCACTTCTTACGCATACACGGTTAGGAAAAATCGCGTAAGTACACCAATACTGACGATGGGGCACCCGAAACGCTGCGCCGCGCATCGTGGGGCCACGCGTGTGAATGAAATAGACTTAAGTATTTGCACAATGCACCCGCGACAGACGACATGGGCTTACTTTTGTGTGAAGAGTACAGCCATTGATGCCACAAATGGTGGTGGCTTTTCCTCCATCCCGCTACCCCGTCAATGAATTTGAATGCAATTTTTCAAGGAGTTGCAGCACCAACACATCCAAAACCCCTGACTAAATTGGGTGAATTGGCTACATTTGACTGTTTTGGGGAAGTGTGGTGGTGCAGCTAGTTAATTTTCTCAGCTACAAAGCCTCCAATTGGTGGACTTTTCTCCATCAAAAACATCAAATTTTCCCTAAATTTCCCAAAATTTATTTAAAAAAAAACCCAAAATCCCAACTTCTCCACATGACTCCCACAGATTAATCCCCCGACACTCCACGGAAGCCTCCAACGACATTTCCGTCACAACCAATCTTTTTTTGATCGCCTCAAAACCACAAATATTGAAGATTACAATAGTTTTATTGCGCGAAATCCAGCAAATAATAATATTTGAGTAACTTTCTAAAATGTGCAAATAGGCAATGGAGTTGCGCGATAGGTGCATTTGAGGATTGTATAAAAAAAATCAGCCAGTTTGGAATTTATTTGCGAATTAGCTAAAAAATTTATTGCACACTTGTTGCATCCTACTCCGGATTTTTCGCCAGATAAATATAACCCCCATTCAATTCACACCAATTGGCCATTGAGAAAATTGAGCCCAGCCTCGGGCGACATACCACGAAAAAGTCATCACAAGGTACCCTGAACACTATGTTACTTTACAAATAAAAATGGTATTAGGTTCATCCGGGAATGAAAAATATTATGGGGTAACTATGCCGTTCATGATTCACTCGAGTGCCGATCTGTCAATTTCTTCTAAAAATTCTGCCAATCTGCCGATTTGCCGATCTTATGCCAATTTGCCGATTTCTGACCAACTTGTTGTCCTGGGCCCTGGGAAATCTAATTATCCACTTCCCAAGCCTCAGAACACGGAGCCCGATGTTCACCTTTCCATGGTTCTTCCAAGACTGACTTCTCTCTCTCGATGAATACCCTGTTGCGGTACCGTTCTAGAGAGGGGAAGTGACTCACGACTTTCAAATTACGACCGTTATAATCTTGATAAAGGAATGTACTTCTACAAACTTGTGCCGATCTGTCAATTTCTTATCAAATTAGACAGTACTGATCTGCCGAATTTTAGTCCAGATCGCCATTATTTTGCCGATCGCCGCACGCTCAGGGTTCACTCTAGAGTTATTTATTCACCCCTTGAAAACTTTTTAACCTTTATGACTTATATGTCGCTACAACCAATTGTTGATCTTGACCTGACTCAAGAACTGTCGCAACTGGAGCCTGTTACGCGCCACTGGTTTTCGATTCCGCATCTTTACTGTGTTGGCGTCCTAGTCCATGCCGTTGGGCCATCGTGAAGCGCCCCAATTCATTCCGGGACTCCCAGAACACGAAATGTCTTGCCCAGAAACGGGACACGTCAATGGCAAGCGGACTTGCCGACATGAAATCTTCTGCTCCACAAAGGGTAGGGACAACGGACAAACAAACAAATGGGAGGTGGTTTGGATCGCCCCACAGTCACAAAGGACGTCACAATTGTAGAAACCCCATCGCTGCCTGTTCTCTCTCGAACGCGCTATGCCGCTTCTCAAACGATTGAGAGACTTCCATGTCTTCCAGTCTTGGTCACCACCAGGAAGAAGGCCTTCCCTTAGTTCGACAAAATCTGGTAGAAAGACTTCCTTCCACAGATTAAGTCTGGCCTCCTCTGCAGATTGGAGATCCCCTTAAGAGAGGCACTTACGACTCACACTGGTGATGGTCCTCTGTGCGAGGTCCTCGCACACACGATGTGCACTGGCGAAGCTCTCGTGACGAAGTAACTACACCACTTGTGTCGCTACTTGTCACCTTCATATTCTTAGCGGCTCTCTGGAAGGAACCATTATTGTTCGAATATAACGGACATTGCCACAGTGAGATTGTAGAAAACGACCCTACTTTACTATGTTGGTGGGAAAACGTCTACAATGGGAAACTAGGTAGGTCTCCAAGGGTAAAGTCTGTCCTTTAAGACTTTTCTAGCAGGGTCGGCCTCATCCTTGCTAACCAGATGACTAGCCCAGCGGAGCCTATTGAGCTTTGTGTGCTTAACCACAGTTACGCCACCAAGAATCGCAAAAAAAATTAATTAATTAAGTTGGCAGGTATGGAGACTATCCGAAAACTGCTCGAAAATGGAAATTCGCTCGAATTGCTTATCAGATGGTCGGACAAGTAATTTATCAAGTGTCCCATCCACAGTATCCCTCTAACGTACTTTCCGTGTGGTCTCTATGATCAGTTCCATACCCGATATCTTGGACAGTCCTTGTGAGGGACGTCGGTGGCTTTCCTGAATACAGTCATACTTAACACAAATATCACAAAGAACAGCTTCTTTGCTTGTCGATTATATCCCTCAATGTTTATAAAAATGATGGTCAGAGCTGGATCTGAAAACAACCTTTTTTTGTATTGAGTTGATTGCGTGAACACATTATCGCTAAGAGTAGCAGGGTTACACATTTGTTGCGATTTGAGGAACAGATGGGTTCTTTCGAAGACACTTAATTTTTTGTTCATTGCCTCGTGGTGGAAGGATTAGTTAATCTTCCGGGGTTTGTCCAGGAGTACCGATTTAGATCTAAATTAGCCATAATACATGTGGACGTTCCTTTTGGAAAAAAATTGACTTAGGATTAGGTTATTAACGGCAAATGACTTACTAAATTCAGAAAAAGCAATAAAAAAGGTTGCTATTTAGGATTTTAAGACCGTAGCGAACTGGGCTAAACTTCTAAACTGAAGACTGCTTAAGAATTGAATAGTATAAGCACCAACAGTTAAAATTGGAAAAATGTGTACCTGATTTTTACAGTGTGGCATTCCTGCACTTTTTCTAGCAGTTGTGAAATTGTGAATTTGACGATTTTGGGGTTAGAAATAAAACTCGCAAATGTGATTTGAAATTTCACAAATTGTAGTACCTTTAGAATATGAGAATCATAAATGGAATGTAAAGTCTAAAAGGGAAATATATCAAGATCCTAGCCGAATTGACCAAATGATTTTTCTCCCACTCATTTTGCCAGAAATTACGTTTTTCATGTTGTTCCTCCTTCAAATTGTTTATTCTCTTGATCTCCTACACTTTTAAGTTCAAAAACATGCTTTTAGTAATAGAAACTAAAGAAAAACTTGACTAAATGAAAGAAATTTTGATACATTCTAGAAACTGCGTGACGTTTTCTGAAAAGTTTCTACCCAACTGAACTTTTACCAAGCTGCTTTTTACAAAAATGCTTACTGATCGGTCAACTGGGCAAATTGAGCAAATTTTATTAAGGCCTCTACACATTGGGAGCAATTTTTGTCAAAAATTGCATTTTTGATAGAATTTTGACGTTTCTGCCTACAGCACTGCAGCCAATTTCCTTCAAAAAAGCAATTTTTGACGAAAATTGTGCTCAATGTGTAGACACCTTTATGGCAGCCATCTTCTAATTTTTGCTTTTTGTCAAAAATCGGTTTTTAAGGAAATGGTTTGCAGTGCCTGTAAGTGGAAACGTCAAAATTCTGTCAAAAATGTAATTTTTGATGAAAATTGCTCCCAATGTTGAGGATTTTAGGGCTATTGATCCTTAAGATTCTTAAAAATCAGTAGTTCTACTCCGTTTACAAATAAAAAACCTGCTGGGATAAGGGTAAAGCTTTACAATGAAACCCATCTGATATTCTATTCTATTACAAGATCCAACAAATTAGCTCAAATTCCCTAATTACTAACTAATTACTATCATGACATTAGGCTTATCTCGATATCTGAATTAATGCTGCAAAATTAAAATGCAACACCTACAATCCCTACAATACTTACCTTGGTTTTTCTTATTCCAGAAACAGCTGGAACAAACCGTACTGCATATCGCCCGATCAGATTCACCAAGTCGATTCACTAGTACATGAAACGACAAAAATCTCTATGCAACTCTATGCATTTGACATTATGCGATAACCTTCCAATAGTGAATACTATTGACCCAATGCTCAATTGGAAAATTCACAATCAAAAAAAGCGTAATTTCATGTGGCGTCAACAAGTGTGAGCAGTGACTTTAAGGTAAGAAAAATTTGCATGGAAATTTGCACAAAGGTCACGGTGCGATGCGATATAGTTACAATACACAGAAGGTTCTCGTGACCCGCAAACTGCCATTCCGAGACGACTGTATTTGCCATCGACAATTTTTGCACACTGTATCTACATAAGCATATTGCCATGCATCTGCAACTTCAAAGTCGAGCTATCGCAACAGCACTTTTGGCCATAATACACCGCAAATATCGTATGATTGTAGTGTATTAGTGATGCGATATTATAGTTGTTAGCCCCAGTTAAATTAGAAGATCGTGACGATTATGACGTGGTGATTGAGAATTCAGAAACTGAACGATTTATCGCCTTTTTGGATGTACAGAAGATAAATATTACATAGCTCAATAAAACACCTCCACATCACGGTTATAACTTTATAAAATCGGCAGTAGCACCCAGAGATGCAAAAAATACGCAGAAAATTTGTTAATGCAGTAACAAAATTGTTTGAAAATCACCATGAGCAATGGCAAAACCCGATTAATACGGTCGCTTTAGCACACATTTCGACCCATAATGTGGCTATATGTGAAAATTAAATCGGGCGTGGTGATCGGTGCAGTTCATTGGCAATATCCAATATTGACAATCTTGTCATGATGATGAACCACCGTACTATATCTAACACTATTAAGCTATAGCATAACCACCCTCCACCCCACAGTCTATCACATTCCACCTCCCGCAACATTGTAGCAAAATTCACCAAAATACTGAAACCGAAAGGTCAGTGAAATATTCGAAAAGTTTTTATAACTTTCAGAGATATTTTTAAGATGTTAAAATTCTTAGAATCAGACTTCAGCGATTAGGAATTTTTCTTAATCTTCTCAAGAATATATTTTAATTGCAAATAGGCTTTATTGAGAATAAGAGTGTCAGATGTCAAGAAAATGTGATCAATAGACAATTAAAAAAAAATATGGTATGCTTCAAAGATGCCGAGAAGTTGAATATTTATATATTCATTTAATATTACATAAATATATTTTTTAAATTAGTTTTTGATGTTAAATTTGCATGAAGTGTTCCGAAGTCAAATTTGAAAGACAACATCAATATCCCTAAAGGCCTCTACACATTGGGTGCAATTTTTGTCAAAAATTGCATTTTTGACAGAATTTTGACGTTTCTGCCTACAGCACTGCAGCCAATTTCCTTCAAAAAATCAATTTTTGATGAAAATTGTGCTCAATGTGTAGACACCTTAAGACATTCCGAAGGGCTTCGTAATTGATTTATAAAAGGACCCGTCGCCACTTGTTTGTTACGAGCTACTGTTCTCCAATTCCGCACCCATAATGAACTGGCGTCCTGGTCTATCTGATTTTCACGTGATCTCGTTTTCATGAAGCATAAAGTCTTTCTCTAAAGGCTTTCCAGGCTGGGTCGTCCTCATCCTTGCGAACCACATGACCAGCCCACCAGAGCCTATTGATGTGTATTTACTTGATGACTTCTGGATAGCGCTCATACACCTCATGGTTGTATAGGCTCCGGAACCGTCCCTCCTCACATACGGGACCAAAAATCCGTCGTAGAATCCTCCTCTCAAACGCGGCTAAGAGTTTGCTATTCTGTTTGCTGAGGACCGACATTTCAGACTGGAAGGATCCTAGTCCTATACAGTAGTAGCTTTGTCAGAAATTCCAGAATTTTAAGTAGTATCTGTAGTATCTAAAGTACTACCAATGCTTATACAACCAGTGAACAAGCATTACGATCGTTTGGCTTCATAGACTGGTCACCAATGCTAAGACGGCGACGGACGCATAGTTTTAGGGGGTTTACGCGAAGTTAAATAAATTATTATTATTACAGTAGACTCTCGCTAATTCGGCTCTTTTAAGATCAGGGCTACTTTTTAATTCGGGCAGCGGTTACATTTGAAAAAAGTTTGTTGTCATTTTTCAAGTTTGATTATGATTATCAAATGAACCAAGTATGCTCAAATTTGGCATGGTTTGTCTTAGTTTTGATGTGATTTTGCATTATTGAGGGATTTTCATGCAATTTACGTTATAATGAGTGTGTAAACTCAATTCTGTGTCGATCAGTCGAATGGTGAACTTCAAAGTGCAATTTAGATCCAAGTCCAAGAAAAGTGTAATCATTTCCCGCCTGTACGTGATTTTCCCAACAAAATTCGATACCTGATGAAGAGGACATTCATCCTCGAAACGTCGTAAAGAATAAAATTGCGAAAGTCAAGAAAGGTCTAGTGTTTCCGTCACTTCTTGCTACACCCCATCGGACCGAAATTCTTCACATAAACTCAATATCTATATGCACATGAATAAAAAATCGTTGCATTTCAAAAAGTTTGTCGCCCGAATTTCTGTCTAATTCGGCTGACATTTCGGTCCCATATGCCCGAATTTGAGAGACTCTACTCTAATTATATTATGCAACAATTTTGAACTTTTTTACGGTTATGCGACACATAGCCTTTTCCCCTCAATTCTTATATACGGGTTCCGCTCAAAATACCGAAAGCCAAAATCTCGAAAGCCAAAATCTCGAAAGCTAAAATCCTGAATGGACCAAAATCCCGAATTCTTAAAAGAACCCTCTCTTGCTGGAGGCAAAGGGACATTTTCTGTGTCTTGGGAAGTAGTTCTACACATTATCCTCTATATAATTTCATCCCATTTGGGATTTTGGCTTTCGGGATTTTGTTTGCCTCCTCTATGTATATCTCCAAGCGGACTAGATGCCTAGTAGGACTCGGTACAGCCAGATGAGTGATAGAAGATTGGGTAACCAACCCCAGTGGGAAGTCACGAACCTGAGGCTAACGAACAAGAGATCTGGTCCTTCTAGAGAGGGTTGGGCGAGGGGCTAACATTTCCCGTAAAAGCAAGATTGTTACGAAAACTCGCAAGGAGCCTCCGATAGGACGAACTTTTCAATAGCGACCTATGCTACGTTTTTGGAGGAAGCTGATGGAGAGCCACTAAGACAGGACTATAGGAGGTTAGTGCGAGAGGCCCGGTCCCTTAAAGGAACTTTGCAGCCACCCAAGTAATTTATGCGAAACCGTTTTTACTGTTTTTTTGATAATTGGGTGCCTATATCTCCGACTTTGCTGAACCGATTTACTTCTTGATATGGGAAAATTAGTTCTCGTTTACATACTCGATAATGCTCTGAACTAATGAAGTTCGTAAAACTGACACCGGGGTCGCTGTAGTCTCATATATGTCAGAAAACATGGAAAAATTGATCTTTTTAGCAACTTTAATCAAAAATATCTGGAAAACTAGAACTGTCCTTATCAATCTGTTTTATGGGTTTGATAGAGAATTTTATTAGATACATTTTTGTCTATGTACAACTTTTCTCTCAGATGGTTCTTTACCCTCGATTTTGATATTTTATGTTTGCTGTTTTGGTATATTGGGCTGATAACAGTCACTTGAGTAGCAAGAATTGCTGTCCGCACCAGAACATGCTAGAACACCCTCATAGCTTGCCTCCAGAAGTGAGCCCCATTGCTCATTCTAAGAGAGCTACTAATCCGGCGTCCTCCTTTCTTCACTAGTGAAGACCGATTGAGGAGCCAATTTGATTGTACTTTCGGAATAACTCGTCGAGCACTCACAACCCCATCTAGCGGAATTATAGCGATGTCGTAACTTGAAGTTAGCCGCAGTTATAGCACCCCTCAAGGTTACACCCTAGCTGAACAGTAATTGGTACCGTTGGCTTAGAAGAGTGTTCGTCAGGATGGGCTTTCTCTCTCCAACACCTCTAGGCGCAACAGTCCTACTACACTTGTATCAGCATTTATCGTAACTTACTCAACATTAAAATTAGAAATTCTTGAATAGATGTGTATTTCCATATTGTTAATCGAATTGCTGATATAGGTGACGATAGACTTACGACAATTGTTGATTTAAACGACAATTGCGATTTATAATTTCCGTTTTTAGGGGTATTTTCAAATTATTTATTTTATCCTTTGATTTTTAGGAATAATAATGATTTGTAAGGCTTAAAGAAGACCTTACCTATGAAATCTACACTAATATTCCAAAAAGATGGCGCTGGGAAACACGTAACATTTCTTTTCTGCCAAAATGATCTTTTTCCTGAAATTATTTATCAACTTAATGGTTATTATTATTACGATTTTCGTGTTTTAACGGGTATGCTATCACTAAAGAATTGTCATATTGGAACAAGGATAGCTATACTATCTATAAATTTATATAGGTCTCGTTTTCTGAAATTTTCTTATTTATTTTTATTTATTAATAATGATGCTTTTGAGCTAGTGCTCTTGAAAACAGAAGAAAAGGGATACATTTATTACGATATGTATAAAGATTTGTCAGAAAGCAATGCTTACGTCCACCGCCGCCTTAGCGATGGTAACCAACTTCCATAGCCAAACGGTGGAAATGCTCTTTCTCACTCATTTCTCACTGAGAAATTCTCAGGTTGTATAAGTCATCTGCATCATTTGAAAAAAAAATTCAATATCAATTAAAAATATCACAGTGTTTACAACTACCCTGTGTTTACTACTGCCCCAGTTTCCCCTAATACTCCTGGTGAATGCGTTTCTAAAAAAAACTTTTTGTTGAAAACACCAAGTTTTTTTTACAAGAAGCAATGAGATAACAGAGTTCGCCAAGATTTTGTTACGTTCCCATATGAATCACCAAGATTTTACAAGATTTTTACAAGCATTTTTTCAGAATAAGCTGTCGATCTATAAGTCTTAGAACTCCCTAAATTGCCAAGATTCGAAAAGTCTTTCAAACGTCATTCTCTGCGTCGCTGTCGACGTAATGTAGCCCAAAATCCTAGAGGGCACCACAATGAAATTATGCATTAAATCACTATCCAAATTAAATATTTCAGTTCAATCGCGTACACTGGTTGAGTAGAGCTTTGCATCCCTTAAATGCATTAAAGCAGAGGTGTGCAAGAACCGTTTAAAACCGAAAAAAGCGTCAAATAAAGCTTGTTCGTCAATGGTGAAAACGCTATCTGAGCAAACTTATTTTGACGTTTATTCGGTTTCAACGATTCTTGCACGCCTCTGCATTAAAGCTATACCCAATTACAAAGCACGATTGGACAAAATATTTTGAGATCAAATATTTAATTACATGTGGATTAACCCAAAAGTTTTCAGTTAATGTGAAAATTTCACCCCTAGCTAAACATATTGCCATTACATAACATGCGATAGTAAAGAAATTCATAGGAATAGGAATATATTTATAAAAGCATCCTCCCACATAATTTGTGATGCGAATGAATAAAACTGGATATCCAACAACCCCTGGCGATATCAGTAGGTGAGTGGATATGTGGTTGGAGTGCGGGGCACAAAAAGGAGCAGCAATAGTGATAGGGGAGCTGGATGATGAGTGAATAAAAAAGCTCTGCAGCTAAAATATCGCTGCTGTAACAAAAAAAAAGCGGTATGTGAGTGAATAAATGAAACGCACCGGAAACCAACGCATCAACAACTACACTGACGCGATTTATTCAGCAAACTTGAAGCTTGGGATGAGAAAGAAAAGCCAACAAATGCGAGAAAAACTATTTCTATTTGGCAAATTGGTTGGAGGAACAAGGAACTTTAATGAGTTTTGAAGGGGTATGCATATATGCTTAAAAATTAACTTTCACCGCACTGAAACGGTACAAATGTCCCTGTATCGTCGAAGGCATAACCTCACTTTGGAGCGTGCAATTGCAGCATTTTTTCGTGTGTGCAACTGATTTTTCTCTAATTTCAGTTGCATTGTTTTGTTTATGGCGGAGATTTAATGGTCTGCAGACGATGGCGGGAAAAGTGGGAAAGTTTTGAGAAAACCGCCGTGCACCAGATGTGATGCAAAATGAAAATAATTTTGATGTGTGCCACTTATGCATATGTATTTTGGGAGTTTGCTGAAATTTTCAGCTGCACCATATTGTACATAATGTCAGGATACATATGTGCCTACATGTACATATGGAGCTGAATGCAATTTTCGACGGTTTTGGACTGCAGAGTGCAGTGAACGGTTTCACTTTCGTTCGTCACACTTTCATTGCCAAACTAAATTGAAACTGAAAAGCGGGAGGGCGCAACCCAGACGGCATGGTAGCGTCAGTGAATTTTGGCACAGAGAACCACTCCACTCTTGCCTTTCACATGTATTGAAAAGCCAAAGTGTTATTTGTGCCACCGAAATTTTCGTATTGCTCTCTCTCTGTACGAAATAAAAGTCAAAAGCACAAGTATGTGTGCCGACGTGTTGCCTTCGGAACGGTGGACTGGGGCTGCCGAAATTTTCTCATGTGTGTCTGCCACGACGGGGTCAATGCGCCACCGGAGGCGACCTAGGCCAACGACAGTCGCGGTAGACATCCAATGTTGTGAATTTTTCGGCGAGCCCCACAAAAATACGTTCAACTTGGCGACGACGCGTTGAGAGGAAGAGAATACAAAACGCACAACACCGTATGGCGAATATTTCGGTCATTACTCACCTTAGTGGCATAACACCTTTCTTTGGTTAAAGGTTCAAATGCAATTCCACGCAGAATATGAAGTGTTCGTTAAGACCGTTGAATTTTAAATCAATGTAAAAGTGAACTGTCAGTGTTCATAGAGGGAGGTGGGGTTACGAGATGTGCGGCTATCTTGATATAAGATTTATTTGTATATTTCTAAAGCAGAGCTGTGCAAGAACCGTTTGAAACCGAACAGACGTAAAATGAAACTTGTACGTCAATGGTCAAAACGTTACCTGAACAAACTTATTTTGACATTTGAAACCTGGGTTTCAACGTAATGTAATTTAGATAGACAAAACAATTGTGGATCTAAATTAAATTCTGGCAAGTTTTAGCTTCTAATAATTAATTAGTTGTAAAACTAATTAATATTACGGTGAGGTCCACTTTCGTTTAAAAATAGGAGAAAAAACCCATTTTTAAAGCCGCCCCAATTCAAAGTTGCCCTACTTCCCCTTACAGAAGTTACTTTCTTTAATAATTGATATTGGAAAGATCTAACAATGACTTTGTAGTACGTATGACTTAATCAACAATAGTTAACCCGGTCCACGATCGAGCTCACCAATCCTCATCTCTTTTTTGACACGGCTATACTCTCACTCATAAGCGGGTACATTTCTGATACTTCTTTTACTGAAGTAGCAGTGCTAGATTCTAGTAAGTGCATACAGCTTCCCATGTGGTGAACTTTAACGTAGAATCGGGTCCCTTGAAAACCCGAAATACTTCTAGTTCTTTCAGGCAAATAGACCTTTGCTGGATTAGCTCTTGAAATTTAATTGTATAACAAAATGTGCACTATACAAAAGTGCTAGACTTGTAATATTTTTCAAATGAGCCCCATCGGAACCTTCAAAGATTTAAAAGTTTGAAAGGATAAAATGGTAACGACTGTTAACCCTACGCTATATTTCGCTGATTTTGAAAGCAAAATATTTTACATTGCGGACTTATCTAGAACATCAAGATAGCAAGCGGAGAGTAGCGGTTAAACATGGATTCTGATATAGTGATACAACTTAGAATAATTTTTTCTTTTGTGACTTTCAGTCCTATACGTTAAGGCAACATTAGTAGGTGGCAATATCAATGGAAGTTTGCTCACAGTTGTTAAGCGGCAACGGATCTATGTCAATTATGTCAACAGACCGACGATGAACGTTGTACTACTATTATTAGGTTAGATTTTTTGTAACTGGAATATCCATCCGGTCAGCATCAGTTAAACGTTAATCTACAGTCTCGATAGTATTCAAGACTTTTTGTACTTTAGATTGTATTTATTACCGACAATATCCATGAGGATATTTCTGCCCTCAACAATAAATTCAACCAAGATTATGGGGATCTCGTGGTACAGTTGGATAGAGCGTTGACTTTTAAGTTCATAGATCCTGATTCAACTCAAGGTTGTGACGTAGAGTCCCTCCTAGTGTAAAGATCTGAATGTCTGATTTAGACAATTTTGCTATGTAATAAAAAACGTAATAATACACCGCTTAGGTCCATCAACTCCGGGAGTACGGAAAAAGCATCCACAATACACACTTAAAGGGAGGCCCATCTGAGCGGTATATAACGGTTTATGAATATTGAACATTACAATTTACTTGTACTGTGAAAAAACATAATACTTTAGTCTCCATACTTTCGTCTAAATTGTATAAGTAAAAATTTCATACTTTTAAGGACAATTCAGAGTAGAATTCAGAGTGACTTCGGATACCTGATACTGTGTGATTGGGGAAGGACGGTTACTAAATCCGACTATGAGGTATTAATGCCATTTTGAAAAGTATAAATTTCGTTGAGCAAATAGAACTCAATAGGTTCTGGTAAGTTCATTGCGGTCGAAATAGATTGGAAAAATTTAAGGTATAAAAATACGTGACCTTTCTTGACTCTGACGTTGCAACAGGATGGTTGAGAAAGGCAACTAATTAGAGGTTAACTAAGAAACATTTGAGGCAATAGGTTGAAATATCCATGATCCCAGGTTAAGTAAAGATTGGCAATTACATATACATAGGTTATCAAAGAACTACCAAATAAATTAACAAAAAACTAAAAAAATATTGAAAAAATAGGAGATTACACACATTTACTGATCACTTGCAAGTTCGTACTTACTTGTTTAGAAACATTAGCAAAAAATAAACTTTTAAATTTCAAGATCTTGATATTTCTTGATTTTGACTTTGATATAATATCTTAGTATATATGTTAAATGCCTATTTACAGTGACTACCTCTGTATGACTAATAATGAAATCGTCTTATTGTCATATTAGACTAAAACTTATGTGCTGGACAGATCTACATTATAAGCCGAGAGACGGTTTAATGTAATCAAAATAATGATTATACCGCGTACCTATTAGTTTACCACAAAGCCGTCTTACGGCCTAAGCCATAACTCTGTCTAGGGTCTAGGGCATTACTCTACAAACATCAGAGTATTTGAAATGAGTTTTATGAATTGGTCGTTAAATCTAGAAAGACCACTAGGAAATGTTAGAAGCAAATTTTCAAAATTAATCAAATGAAACCAGTTCGAAATTAGAATAATCGAAACACTTAGACCTTGAATATGATCTAGGTCTGAAAAGATTTACTAAAGGCCAGGATCGTTGAACCATGAAATCTAGTATAGAATATAGAATCAAAACTAAAGAGTGGGATGTTATAGTATCCCTTAGAAAAGAATATTGAGCAAACTATTATTTATTCAACGTAATTAACTTTCTCCCTGCAATATTAACCCTCTCTTGAAATATTTATCAGTCTCATTCAAACATGTTTTTCATAAATTATAAGCAGAGAAAAATTTCATCTGCCCCGATCTCCCCTATCAATATCAGGCTCATCAATATACAGAAGTAACGTATATAACTCAATGTGATGAACGTATTCAATAAATTCTTAACTTGCAAAAATGTTGCTTTATGAGTGTTTTTATTAAAAGATATGCCACTATTTCGATAAAACAGCGATAAAAGTGGCCTTGGACATGCCGAATCAACAATTTTTGTCTGCTCAAGACATTTTTTTCTGGGTGCCTCTTTTTTATTCTTCTTTTTGGAGCACATTGTAAATTGTGTACGAAGTTTTTCAGCCCGTAAAATTGCATTCGTTGTGTCGTCTGCGAATTTCGACTTCAAGGTCTCCCTTCCTTCAGTATCAATTTTCGTTAACGTGAATAAATAATAATAATAAAAAAAAGAAGGCAGAGAGAGAGGCAATTTCGGAGAGAGACTCACAACAAATGGGAACTGAAATCGAAAATGCACTTCTCTGGTATTAAACTTTGATTCAATTTTTTGATAGGTGTTGTATGTGAAAATTGGATTATTGCCACGATTACAAAAGCCATTCATTGAGTGGGGTGAATCGCGGGGGAAAGTGGGTTTTTCATTCTGGCTGGATGGTCACTTGGTAGAATGCTGGGTCATTGTTGTCGGATTGAGTGGCATTTTGTGTGTTTTAAACTCCATCCACTCTACTCGAAATGCAGCCTCAGCATTTGTGCCAAATCGAATTCAATTCTGACCGGGCTAAGTTCTCCAGTGTGCCCCATCAATTATTGTGACCAAATTGTTGGCTTCGATTACGCAACCCCAAATGCTTTTGGCACCTGTTGCATCCAACTGCAACTGGCCCAAATCGTTTAACAAATTTGGGATATTTCAGCGCATTGTTATTCATATCCTATCCTTTGAATAGGGGATGGTGAAATTGATGAATTCAATTTATTTTCTTTCGTTGCTGGGTAACTGAATGAGAATGCAAAGAGAACACAAATTACAAAGTTGAACAGTTTTCATTTCAGTTTTATCAAATATATTTTAATATTTTTAGTGAATTCGAGATCAATGATGATATTACTTAGTATAAGTTAGGATTTGTGGCGTACAACACAATTAAAACATTCTCCAGGATATTTTTTCTTAAGGAAGGAAGTAGTATCAGTTCTTTAATTAATTAATTTATTAATTTTTGTTTTTTATTTATCGAATTGTTATAAAAATGTCTCTCAATTTACTGCAGAGTTTTGTTAAAAGAATTGAATTTTGTTATTTATGTTATTTATGCATTCGGTTCATATTTTAGATCAGAAAAAATCATCAAATCAAGATTCACTTTTCTTTCTTTTTTAAATCCTTTAAATATACATATACAGTGGCGGCCATAATAATACAATCAGCTCCGCAAAGACCACTATTTTACCATGAGCATTTTTGTTTATTACAATTCGTTGAAATAATTTTGACATAGAAATGTTCAAATAATTACCTTACGTCAAATAAGTATTGTTTTGGCCGCTAGAGGTCTCTATTTTTTACAGAATACATCAATAGTAAAATTCGGTTTGAGCAACACAATAGGACTACTTTTATTTAAATTAAAGAATGTGGTCCATAAATCAAATAAGTTTAAATAAAGCTATATTTAAAAACCATAAATGACAGTTTCCCAGTTTTTTGGCTGAACTGAATTTCACTATTGCCGTATTCTGTGTAAAATAGAGACCTCTAGCGGCCAAAATAACCCTTATTCCACGATTCTAATAATTTGGAGATTTCTTCTTCAGAATTATAAATATCAACAAATTGGGAAAATATACAAAAGTAAAAAAAAATATAAGCTTTGCAAAGTGATTCTATTATTTTGACCGCCACTGTATATATATCCCACTCTGTCGAACTCTTTTTCTTCTTATGAATGTCATAGCAAATTCAATTTAGCTTAATCCAATTTTGAGTATGAAAGAGTGGGATACATTTATGTAAAATATTTCATAAAGAAAGGGATGCAAATTTTGACTTCACGATATTTGTCTGGTCTAAAAGGGGTACTGGAGGCTTTTTAAAACAATTTTAGTCATTAATGGCTCCAGCACACCTTTCAGATTAGGAAAATTTCATGAAGTCTAAATTCGAATGCTTTTCTTTCTCACATGCTTTATATATGTTTATCTCATTCTCTCACATCACTCCAAATTCAATTTAGCTCAATTGAATTTGGTACGCGAAAGAATGAAATAGACATATGCAAAGTATGTGAGCAAGAAAGTGATGTGAATTTTGATTTCATGAAATTTACCTGATCTAAAAGGTGTGCAGGAGCCACAAAAATCAATTTTAGTTAATACAAAAGTAAGATTAATAAAAATATAAATTTTGGTCAATAAAAAAGAAATTGAATTTATTGGTTAATTTAAAACTTTTAAAGTAGGAAAATCAAACATGAATGTTTTATTATGGGGAAAATGTATTTTGTTTTCTCTAGTGCAAATGCTAATTTGACAAATTTAGACTTCTGATTTCTTTTATTAACCAAGATTGATTTTTTCTAACTAAAATCAATTTTTAACTGACGAAAATGGATTTTCTTTCTGACTAAATTTGAGTTGCACTGACCAAAACTGTTTGTTATTACTTTTTATTTTTTTATTGATAGAAATTAAATTATTTTACTTATTAAAATTGTTCTTTTTCACTCATCAAAATTATTGATATTTTTACTGTTCAATATGGATTTCTTTACTGATCAATTTTTCCTTTTACTGATAAAAACTGATATGTATTTGATCAAAATTGATTTCTTACTGAATAAATCAATTTTTTGTTTACAGGTCAAAATTATTTTTTTTTAAAGATCAAAATAATTTTTGCTGATTAAATCGATTTTCAACTGACGAAAACTATTTTTTAATCTGACGAATTTTGACTTGTACTGACAAAAATTGATTTGGTTTTTAATGAAAAAAATGAGATGGACATCAATAAAAAAAAGTTGAGGGAGAAAATGATGTGAATTTTAATTTTTACGGCTCTGGCACACCTTTTAGATCAGTTATATTTAATGTAATCGAATTTCAAACCTCTTTCTTTCTCAAACGTTTTGGATATGTCTATCTCTCTCTTTCGGACTCTTCTTCTTCTCATAAATCAGACCAAATTAAATTTAGTTCAATATAATTTTGAGTGAGAAGAATGGGACAGACTTATAGAAATTTTTGGAGAGAGAAAGAGTTGTGAATTTTGATTACATGAGATTTTACCGATTTAAAAGGTGTGCCGGATACTTTACGAAATTTTCCTGATCTAAAAATTACTGACCAGAATTTTGTATCTTTAAAAAATAGTTTTTGAGTTTTTTATTTCAATGAAGATTTAATGTAAAAGTAATATTAATTTTATCTCACTAATTTGTGTTTTCTTCTTCGATAGTTTTTACATCCTTTCTAAAAGTATCACGTTTATTAAACTCCTATTAAAATTTATCAATAAATAAAATTGCCACAAATTAAAGTGTCACTTATGAATGTGATTGAAACCATCGTAGAAATTTTTAATTTCCGCATTTCTATCAAATATGTGAGTTTTTAGTGTGATTGTCGTAAAAAGCATTTTGTGTGCACAAGGAGACAACGTTATATGGTGAAAAGTAAACAGAAAGATATTTATAGGAAATGAAAACATTTCAAATGTGTTTCTATATTAAATGGTGACATTTTCAAAAATATATAATATATTGTCCAATAGATATATTATTTATATGAATTTTTTATAAATTGTAACGTTTGAAGAAAAATAGTGAATATATATTGCGTAATTTTTTTTTTGCAAAAATGCCCACGTCATTGGGCAGAGATTGTTCTTTTTGCGCAAAATGCAAAAGAATTTCCGCGGTCTTACTGCAGCCAGGTTCTAACATTCTAAGTCCACCTGGGAAAAAAATGCAAAGGTGTTTAGCAAGTCACATTGATATGGATATATGTAATAATGAATGAGGCGAAGTGTATGAATTTCGTGCCACCAATTATATTAGTCATTCATTTGGTGTGTGTCTTGTTGGAAAAATATTCTGAAAAGTTTTTCAAGCAGTCAGCAATGGAAGCAGTAATCACTGCCTGGCACAAGGACAAGTAGAGGCGATAAATTATTTCAGATATTTCTCCTCTACTCATTTGCTATGTACAAAAGTCATGTCGATATTTTAATGCAATTATCGCGATAAAAATTTACACAGAAGAATTTGAAAAGAGAACTAAACACAAAAATTGTGCATTTTTTTTTTGTTTATCAAATTCGTGTTGGAGTATGAAATAATGGGGGATAATTAAAATAATTACATTTAACTCTTAATTTTTGTTTACATGTTGCACTGAAAATGTATGTGATTTTCTTTACGATTTGTGGGTATTTTCCTCCAATTTGAGACACACTCAGGAAAAATCGTCATGCATACTAAACTAAATAGGTTCATTTTTTTTCAAAATTGTTTGTTTTTAGCTGAGATTCTTTACAATCTCAGTTTGGAACACGTGTCTTTCCTATAAATAATACAAAAAAACAAATTTAAAAAATTATTTGTTTAAGCCATCAACCGGTTTAATACAAATACGAAAATTTAGAATATTTAGAATCTGAATTGAAATAGCTAATAATAAATAATAATGGTGGCACGACATTCTATAGAGGAACTTATGCCTTCTCGCAAGGGGAGATCGAGATATATATATACTTTATTATTTTTTCTTATACAGTCATGGGATAATAAAGCACATGCCCCAAAAAAATTTAAATAGAATTTTCTATAATTTTTGAAAATCAAAAGTGTATTATCTTTTCGCTTGCTTTTTTGTTTGTTGTACATACCAGATTTCTACCGAATAAATTAATTCATAACTTAAAGTAAAGTATATCCAGAAATAGAAAAGCATTGTTTAATAAAAGCACATTTTAGTATATTTTAGCATTAGTAACAAGGCTAAGGCATATTATTATACTTCAATTGCCGTACTTTGCCGATTCATAAGCGATTAAGTCCGATGAAGCCGGTTTGAAAATTTTAAGATCATTCAAGAAATCCTAATTTAAGCAAGAAAAATAGGCCATTCAAAGTGGTTAAGCAAAATTCGATATCGAAATGTTTTTCGAACAAAGGTATCTAAGGGCGAAAAATTAATCTTGACTACCTAAGCTTTTTGGTCATAAACTGACCTATCTCTTGTACTGTTTTCAAACCTAAGGTTGATCTGCATAACTTAACTGTTCTAGTTTATTAATAAGTGATATAATTGTGGATCTTTTTTTTTACTAAAGATCCTATTTAGTACACTTATTGATATATGAAATTTTGAAAAATTACTGAAACTGTTTATATTTTAGAAATTTCAAAAGATTTGGGAACTGGACACAACATCAACTCTTGTTTTTGTTTACCAAATTATAAACATTGAGGGATATTTTTCAGTTTTCCTCAATGAAATATGCTGAAACAACTTTCTTCTTATTTTTGAACGTTTGCTCCTACGAAAAGAAACGATCCCTCGATTTTGAGCTACATTTCAACTTCAAAGAGTTAGAGTAAGTGTGTCAAATTTCGGCCAGCTTTCAATTTCGGTTATTTTGTGTTTAACTTCGGCCAAGTAACTAAATTAAATATAATATTATAGAATTAATTTTCAAATTGTCAATGATTTTTTTCTTTTCAATATTTATTCTTTTTAAAATGTAGTAACACAAACATCGTTAAATTGTGGGTAAAATTTAAATTAATGTTGTATTACTGGGACTTCAATGTGGAAAGACTACAAAAAATGTGACAGATCGCTTGTGTTGCTAGCAGTCTAGCAATTTGTGGTGAAGTGCAAAAAAATTTACTTCGAAGTTTTTCATTTTAATTGATTAGTGTAGATTAGTCTAGATTCCGATTGAAATTTCCTAGCTGGATCACGTATTTCGTGTAAAAAAAGACATTTTGTGACCGGTTCTAAAATGAAGTAATGTTTACTATTTCGGCCACATCTTTTGTATATCCAAAATTCTTAATTATTTTAGTTTTATTTCAATTCCTGGGTTGTAAGATGCTCATAGAAAGAAAAACGCATCGGCCCTATGAAAAAATGACGTAGAAAAGGCTTTGGAAGAGTTCAAGAAAGGCATCTGCGGGTAAACTTGTGATGTCAAAACTCTTCACGATAATTGTACGTAATGACTCCAGGACTTGTGGATCATAAATACAAATGTAGTTAACGAAATATTTAATTCGTTCCACGATTAACGATTAACCACGGGTCACAAACAAGGTGACTCAAAGTGGCCGGAATAGCACACAAAACCATGTTTATATATATTTTTTATTTTTCAATATTTTAGGAACTAATTCACAGAAAACAAAGATTATAGACTACTTTTCAAGGCTCCTAATAACCCTCCTGAGTAAGAAGTGACAAGAAATTTCAATGTGTATTAATCAGGGGCCCATCAAGCCTAATAAAAAGTGAAGATATTGTTCATTTTTCCTTGTAAAAATTTTGCAGTTACTGCACCGCGTCTTAAACAAATTTGCTCGTAATTTTTGTATTATTTCGGCGAGCATTATGAAATATGTATTTTTAGATATCTTTTAATGCACGATTTCGAAATATATCAGACTGATAAGTCAATTCTCTTTAGGAAAAAACTTGCCAATAGTCTTCAGTGCCTCTATGCGAAAACGTATGGAAAAATGAAATGCCGAGAGGCCCCTGGTATTAATACTAAAGCTACCAAGATCCGGTTAAATTGGCCGGTTTAAAACATTTTTAAAATTAACACATATTTAAACAGTACAATATTGCTATCAAATTTTATAAATTTCTTAAAATAAGCATGTAAGATATTTTTCAAAGTTTAAATTTTAATTTTTTTCCTCTTTTCCAAAAAAATTTGGTAGGTATCCTACCCTATCGCCCATTTGACCGAGCACGCTAGGAAAATCGATTAAAAACGGTCGGTAGGTTTAGTGTTAAAAATATTTCATTTCAAACTTAGGAGTGGTTCTTATTTGCAACTATGCCAAAATTTGGGACACTTATGCCCTAGACACACTCACGACTTAAGCCGAGAGATGACTTAGTGGAAAATTATGGAAATGTAGTTTAACTATTATTTTTAATATAATTGCGCTAAGCCGTCTCTCGGCTAATTCTCAGGTCTGTCAAGGCCCTAACACTCTGTCCCGAGATTGTGCAAGCTTTCGGGACCAAAAAACAAAACGCGCGAAATGGAATTATGCATCGAGAAATTTGCAGGCTATTTCTTTTGAACGAATCGGCCGTAGAACGAATTTCGCGCGGAGTAAAAGTAGTCAGAACAAAAAGATTCAACCGTTTAAAAGAAAATCATCAATAAACAGTAGGTACTCTTTGGACAGAGTTCTGCAATAAATTGTTAGAATATTTAAAATTTTTACCTGAAATTAAAGTTTTATATTGAAAAATAAGCATAGTGTCTTCAAATTGCCCGTGCCACAAAAATAGTATACATTCAGGCGTATTTCAAAAATGATTTCATAAATTGACTCCTAAAAGTAGGCAAGCTTGCATAGTTGTATGTGCATAATCTCATCAGGTGCATAATCCCGAAGTACACAATGTCGGGACAGAGTGTATATTTTTGTAGAATTTTGGAAAACTGAAGTTTCGAGTTTTTGACGTCACGCTGTATATCCGTCTGTGCGTTTCACCATCTGTCTGTCCAGTCGTTACTACGCCTAGAAACCAAACGGTTAGAGATAGCAACTTGGCACTTTTGGGGGATCCTCCAATAAGTCGACTCTGGGACCATAAACATACCCCTGATTTTCGCTCCAACCACGGATTACTATATTCCTGGATAGTAGATAGAGATTTTCGGGTCTCATAATAGTGCAAACAAACCAAATAAAAGTGCACCCAGAAATGATGCGATTTGATGCTGAGGAATGAAAATGTAGGATTTGCATGACTTTCAGTCTCGAGAATATCAAAAAGCAAGGGTACGACGTCTTTATTCGTACTTCTATTCACTTTGTTTGCATTACTATGGGACACAAAAATATCTACCTACTATCCAGGAATATAGTAATCCGTGCTTTAACCCTTTCCTTTCCCGCCAAAACCGAAGTTTTCTTTTGCGATAGCTCGAAAAAGCGTCGCGCGATTTAATTTTTATTTTTGGGTATGTTTTAGAGGCTACCTAGGAGGATATTTCGTCCTTATACGAAAATATTGTTGAATCGTTTCTAACGGGTTTTCAAAGTCAAAGGTTTAAAAGGCTCTAGAGAGCGTATTTCTCAAATGAATTGTATTATCTTTAGGCTGGTTCGAAGGTCTTGGAATTCTTCACAAGCCTGAACCGATTCTAATCAGTTTTTGAACCGGTAATGAACCGATGATAATTTTATTACTCTTCAGCTATTTTGGGCAATGTTTTAAGTAATTTATGAATCGGTTCAAATTGGTTGAAAAGCGGTACACGGTAATTGATGCAAAAGTACTTTTGATGTAGGGGAATGTTGGCATGGTTCGCACAGAGTGAACCTTCAAAGAACACAAATTTTCTCTTTGTTTGCAAAGTGCTAGTTCGTCATTTCTTAGCCATAAGATAGATCATTATTAAGCTCATGAAACAAGATGAATAATGGTAGGTCAGCTCTTTGAAAACAAAGAGAAAATTCGCATCGTTTGAAGGTTGTCTGTGCGAACCATGCCTACTTTCCCCTATGGCATCTAAGTTACGAGTTCGAGCACGTCGCAAAGCTTAGGACGCTTTGCCACCTCTTAAGCTTCAGAATAGAAGAATGGATTATTATTTTGAATTTTCATCAATATTTTTAGCAGAAAAACAAGTTTTCTGCCAATTAGTTTAATTATAACAATAAGATAACAGAGGGTTAAAGTTTAGAATCCTGATTGGAAAACAATCGACTCATTCAGAGAAACAAATTTGTGGCCTTTAAATTTTGAACTTTAAATTTTGCATTAGTGATAAGAAGTAAGTGTAAGCAAAAAATAACCTCTATTTTGACATTGGCTCTTGGAAGCACTATAAGGAAGAGTTTTGAGAAATTCGATCCCAATTTTTTTTTCTGAGTGTTCATGTGGCACGAGTGTGAACAAATTGAGTATTTCTTGCGGCGCAATAGAGAATTTCGAGTCGACTTTTGGTGCACCAATTTAATGAATTATTTTTCAATCTTATCTTATCAATTTTGATAGTGTGGCATGCACTAAATTTGCAGCGAATGAAATTAAATGACTTAATGGAAGTTTCAACATTTTTTTGTGTGTGGCCAAACTATATCAAGTGTTTTTGCACACATTTGCACGTCTTTCGGTGGTATTAGAGGCCACAATAGTGCCATAGATAGCATTTTGCGATAAAATGCGCAAATAGGCTGCAAAAAAAAATTTGCAACTTGTGGTGCTATAATTCCTAAAACTGGTAAAATTCTGTACTTGGCACAGAGAGTGCACAAAAGAAAATTCAATGTAGTTGATGTGGGTGGTTTGTATTCCAACCAACAAAAAATTGCACAATTGCGTGATTGCAGAACAAGTCCACACTAATACATAAATTTTAAAATTTTATAATTTTGGATATATACATGGTGAATATTGCATGTAGCCTCTTTCTGTGCCTTTCTAACTGCCCCAGACATGAATATTCTTTTTTTTCATTCTGCTTTTTTTGTGATTCTTGGGAATTGGTATAATTGAAATTGTACTATCGTCCAATTCTAAGTTGCATTGCTCTATCGTGTCCCATGGAAATTTGACTGAATTCGTGGAATTGAAAATTGGTCATCAAAAGGTGATTTTCCATACAATGTGACTTTAACACACAAAAAAGGCGACTTAAAATGTTATTGAGAAATTGCATATATGCCTAGTGTATGTGTGTTTGTGATGGAAAATTGAGAATTGGCTCATTGAGAATTCAGAATTTTTCGCAGTATTCAATTTCACCACAAAAGTGAATAGCAATTCAAATGAAAATGCACTGTTGCGATGGGCTTTCAAATCAAAATTGTTAACAAAAAAATAAAGTAATCGAAGTGGAAAAATAGAGGCAAAGAAGGAGAGATAAATGACTTAGAAAGAAAATTCGCACACAAGTTCACACATTGGGAAAAATAAAATTAAAAAAAAAGTAAATAAAAATAACATAGAGCCGTTTATCAATGACTCAAACTATAGGATTTTTGTACCAATATTCAATTGAATGCATTCGCAATTCAAGGCTAATGCAATGATTTCCTGATACTTGGAATCGTTTATAAATAAATTTGTATATTATCTTGCCAATATTCTCAAATAACTTCGCACGTTGTTCTATTGAATGCATATTAAAATATTAATAGGATTTGCTTGGAACAAATTGCCCATATGCAAGAAGAATTCAAGTCATGCATTTTGCTCAAAAGTCGGGAAATTGTAGCAAATGTGTCGTTTTAAAAAGTATGTCAAGTTTTATACATTTGCATTTGCAATAATTTCCTTTCAATTAACTTTATTTGACTGCCTTTTTTTTCCATCTGCACAAACACACATGCACTCAGCCCAAACAATTGATTAAGTATAGTTGTTAAGTCGTTTTGTGGTGGAAAATTAATTCCGGAATGGTGATTCATTTGTTTTACCAAATAGAAAATTCAGCATCATGATGCATCAATTTATTATCCACATTTTGCACCAGCAATGACTGTGATTTCCCTATAATCAAAACTTCCACGGTACCATGGAGTTGGAGACACGTCACAGATTAAAATTTAACAAATTGCATAGCCTATCTTTACTGCTAAATTGTACAATCCTTCTCCAAAGATCAATGAGATCAATTGGATAACAATAACTATTTAAGCTTTTTGATGGAAAATTTTTTCATTGATTTTTTTACACTGAAAACGTAATTATTGCAAGAAAAGCTACAATTAGATAAATGCACGGATTAGAATTCAAGTGAAACCGGTTGAACTTTGAGTGCAAGCAAATAAGCAGTAGAGATATTTTGGGAAATCCAATAAAAAGTATAGTTAAATTACTTCATGCAAATTTATATAAGCGTCAGTGAATATTCTAAGTAATTTTGACGTCAAAAAATAACAGTGGATGTGTCAGACATTTTAGCAATTTTCATAAAAATTTATACTGAAAAATAACAAAGAGAACTAAAAATAGGGTGGAGTATACACTTATAGACGTTATACACTTATGGACACCGTGCAAAAATCATAAGTTCTTACGTAAAACAGATTTCTAAAAATTATAGAATTATTAGTTTATGGTGTAATTAACATTTTTTTTAATTTTCGAAATCTATTTAATGCAATAACTCAAGATTTTTGCAAGTTGTCCACAAGTGTATAACATCGATAAGTGTAGACTCCACCCTATACGTCTTCTGTTTCTGCTAAATATTTTCAAAAATTCCTTGGACAGATTTACGGCTTAAGCCGTCAGATAACTTAACTAAATTATAATCAAAATAATGATTATCTACATTCTCTGGTAAAAATGAAAGCGTTATAGAGGATCCTTTGAAGTGTCCCTACTTTGACACTTATTTAACTCCGGAAAAAAAGAATAAAAACAATGAAAGGGTCATCTTTGGTGTTTGCTCAGATGAGAGAAATATGATATGTTTACGATAATATATATTCTATTGTGATAAATGAGCATACAAAATTTCAAGAGAAATAAGTGAACCTTTCAAAGCATCAATTTGGCCCTTTTATTTTTACCAGTGTTCCCATCAGTTTCCCATTAAACAGTCTCTCGATATAAACCACAGGTCTGTCTCATCATAATTTTTATATACATTTTTACATCATAAGATAAAATTCAAACATTTGTATTTCTATTAATTCTAGAACCACATTTTCGGTTTTGATATGGAAAGATTGTGCAGTTTCGTACGGAAAATGATGTCCAAGGTTTAAGATTTTATACCGAATGCAACACAAATCGAATCAATTATATCGCTATGTCAAAAAAATCTTTTACTTATTAGGTTCATAATTCCGCCTTACAAAATTCCTAGGAAATCCTTGGATTTTCCTCTGCAGGAAAATGAAAATTGAGTGGCGATTTTTACAAAGCTGCCCCGGTTTGCTTAGCTGCGTACAACATTTTGCCCACCTATGTAGGCCTCATTTACCCCGAAAACATTACACCGGACACAAAAATTTGCCATCAATGTTTAGATTTAGATAGAACTTTCATCTACTTGCTTAACCCGTTTGTAGAAGGTTTGCGTTTTAACATCACTTTTATGCTATTTTTTTAGGAGATGTTTTTAGGAAGCTGCAAAGTTTAATTTTCGGGAGCTACCAAGGTGGTAATTTTTGTGAATTTTCCTCTACCGACAAAAAACGACCCATTTCGATTAAAAGATTTTCCCGGTAAATATTAACTCTGATGAACCATTTAGAAGGAAGTGGGGCACCTTTGAAATAGGGATTAGTGCAACAGAGCCATATCATAATGTAATTTAGCTTCTCAATATGTTTGTACAGCTAAATTATATCATGATAAGGCCCAATTTCAAAGGTGACCCACTTTCAAAGGTGCCCCACTTCCCTCTATAACTTGTAATAATAGTTAGTTTGTCGAAAACTTAGAATGTACAAAATGTATTAAATATCGCATTACTCATCAAAATTGTAATTTTAGACCCATTTTTGATTTTCATGTTTTGAACCCAAGAAAAAGACCTAGGCTTTCAGGTTTGGCGGAAAATGTGAAATACTGCAAAAGATATCAGGATACATATGTGGCCATGATGAAATTCATTTAATAACTTCAACTTTTACTCAGCTGCAACATTACGAAGCCACAAAACCTTCCCCTATATTTCCACAATACCTATTAATCATTGAAAGATGAATAAGATAATTTTACCATAAGAAAAACACGAAAGAAAATTGCATTTAATTTAATATGATAAATTTGAGATTCTTTAATAAAGTGAAGTTAAGAGGACAATAAGATTTAATGGAAACCTCCATAGCAATTCCACATAAACTGAAAAAAGAGGCATTAGAAATTTAGATATTTCAATTAGATAAACATTGTTAGATAAACAATTAGTCTTCCTAGGATTTAGTACTGACTTCTTAGCTATGTAATTAAGTCCTTAGATATCTCATTGAATTCCACGGCCGAGAAGAGAATATCTGCATAAGGCTTCTCTCGGGGAAAAGATTCCATATTTTGCGTCACGTAAAAAGATCACTGATCACTGATCCCATGTGTTGGATTAAGAACATTCGAATTTTATTTTATATTACATATATATTAACATTAAAATTCAAAAATGAAAAATAAGACATTACATAAATAAAAAAATAAAATGTTGAACGTAATAAAAACGTCAGGAAAATACAGATGTGAAACATTATCATTTTATAATGTATTTCAAAAATACCAAATTAGTCCGAATTGGATAATAATTCTAATCACCAAAATAAGTTTTATGTTAAGAATCAAAATTAATGTCTTATTAATCGAAAGGATCTATTAAGTATTAAAAATCGCCAATTTTCAATTCTAAGCTTATTAGTACTTTACTTTTAGAGTAATGTCATAGGGCATTTGATCTTATTTAGCATATGTATCGAAATTCGAAAATATTATGACTAAAGCATCATTGTCCCCTATTCTTCTTTTCCAGTTCAACAATAAAAAAAATTATAGGGGATATCGGGGCTAAATTAGCCAACACACTAAACTTTTCACTGCGTAAAATTTATTAAAAAAAAAGAATATGTTTGTATCAGGCTGATAAGAATTTCAATGAATAGGAATGTACCGTAAGTTCGGATGACTTTGTCTCCTGCAGGTGACTTTAACGCTTACATGTTTGTAAGCTTTTCTTTATTTCTAGAACTCAAGGATGGTTTTTTACCGATTCAATATACCATGTCTGATCGATAAGAACCGTTCTTAAACATTAGAATTAAAGAAAAGCTTCCGAACAGGAGGAGGTCAAAGTCACCCGTACCAGGACAAAGTCACTCACACTTATGGTAATGGGTTACGCACTTATGGGTTCAAATTATTTTAGAAAGTTAAAGTCGGAACTAACAAACAGATTTGACCAGAATTTGGCGATGTGGGCGATGTCCGAAATTAAAATTCGTTATATATTTGCAAGTTATTTACAATGTTTACAGATACAGTATTCCAATATACGCAATATTTGCAAAATAATATCAGTATTGTTTGAAATTTTTAATATTCTTATCTATTAATCCTTACAAAATTTCATGACCTCCAATTGGTTCTAAAGTTTGCCAAAGGGTTTTCGCTAAAATTAATTCGATCGGTCTGACTTTGAAAATGCAAGCATCATAACGACTTGCGGTTAAAATTATATAGGTCAGTATAATATTAAAAAGAATCAATAAAATTCTTTATTGTTGAGAATGAATATTGCAAAATTCTTTAGAAATTTCTTTAATTATTCATATACCTAAGTTGCGAAGATAGTTCATAGCTTGTTTATTTTTTTTATTCAACTTTATTTTTTTTTAGAAACTTTCACTTTTTCTAAGGATTAAAATTGTTTGTTTATTGTTTGGATTTTCTATTTACAAAATTTGATTTTTAACGTGCCATCCCTGTGAGAAACGTATCTCAAATTTTAATATTGTGAAGTATGTTTTGATATCTCAATGTGTTTGTGCAGCGTGCAAAGTTTTCCTTTTATGAATGCCGTAGTCTCATGCACTTATCGATATGAAATTGAAAATAATCAGATAAATGTCGGGTGATAATTTAGAGTAGCAATAAAAAACTGCCTTAGTGTAGTATTATGAGTTGTTTGCTGGCAAAAGTTAAGGATAGCTTTCCAAATTCATGAGCATGTCAATTTCTTGAACTTTGGCGGGTCTATGATTAATTTAATTGCCATATATACAGAGGCATTATTCTGCAAGGTCGCCTTTGTGGCAGTGGAAGCAAATATTCTTCTTCGCGAATCATCATCGAAATGTCACTGTGAATTTACATAATAATACATAAGGTGTGAATGGCGCTCCTCCGCTTTTGTAGTTATAAGTGTTCTAATGGTTCTAATCGTGGAAAAATTGTCTCTGTAGAGGATGAAGTTAGAGATGGTTTTGAAGGCCTTTGGCTATGGGATGGAATCGCGTTCTTGGGAAAAATTTGGGTAATGGGAAGAGGGATGTCTTTGATGGAAAATTTTCAGCGTCCATTTCCTTGAACCAGGTTTTTTTTCGTGCCTCCATATAGCCAAAGTTGTGTGTCCGCCCCTTGCATTGATCGATGCATTTTTTGCTGATGGTGAAAATTCCATTTTCTCCGTTTTTCTCTGCGCCGTCCTCAGTCTTCTTTCTCAGGCCAACGTTACTCCTGCACAGCTATATAGCCCCAAAGTATATATACATGAAATTTTCTGTGTGGGGAGAATAATAAACTTTACATTTAGGAGACCCATTGGTATTGATCTGGCCGCTTTGCCAGTGCAGCCACCCAAAAACTATACCCATGGATCGGCAATCCTGTGGAGGAAAAGAAGACAAAGAAGCTTCTCCTGGGTGAAGAGAATCCACACATAAGCTGCAGTCGAAGTGAGATGGAGTGATTTGGATGCGCGCAAGACAAAGTTTTGTCCGCTTTTTTTCGTGCAACGAGAACGAAAAATTCTGCTGAAAAAGTTGTGCACTCTCGAGAAAATGATGAGATGAAGGTTGCGATAAAAAAGATGGAGAGGAGTATGTTGGGAGAGGAGAAAAAAAATTGAAAGTACAAACACTAATGTACCCAGTTGGGTAGAACAGAATGAGATGGCGAGATGCATCCAATGAAGGCGTTATTTTTCAACCCGGAAGAACTTTGGGCCATAGTCTCTGTGGGAGACTACCCAGAGATTAAGTTTCAGTCTTACGAATAGCATTGAGGCTAATGACAAGACTATTAAATAGTACAATGCTTTTGGGAGAAAAACCATTTTCCCGCCTTAATTGATCCACAGATGAATGCCCATGTATGCATATTAGGACAGGAAAATGTGCAGCCCACTCAAGTCTTCTCCCAACAGAAGACTTAAGAACAGATAAGAATCATGCTGTAAACCAGGCTTGTATATCAGATACAAATCGATTTTGCTATTTTTATTTTTATGCCTCTTTTTTGTATTCGGGATAATCTAAATGAAACTTTAAATGGTTTAGAGCATTTTGCATCGCTAGGTTCAACATCAATTTGTACATGATTCCAGTTTAGATTTCGGACATATATTTCCCAACACAAAATGTTAATAAGAGGTCCTTCAATAAAATTTTCTAATATCGTTTTGCAGAAGTAAATGGGACAGATTGTCCTCTCAGTTCACACTTCACAACATGTTATTTTGTGGGATTCCAGAAGTGCGTGGCACTTACAAATCTGGGGATTAAATCCCTCTTCCGCTCACGAGGTGTGCAATCCCATAAAATAATTCCTTCAAAACAACACGGTGACACGAAGCCCTAGTGAACGATCCAGCCACAACAAGCTCCGTGACATAGGGTCGGAGGAACGTCTGTTCGACAGGGAACCCCTATTGACACTTTTGCCAAAATATTGAAAATTATTTAATGTATCTAGTAAAATATAAGTAATACAACGTTTTTTCTGTAACCTTTTACTATAAACAGAAATGTTCAAATTTCATATCCCAAATGGTACAAAGTAGGGTGTCAATAGGTGCTGACACGAGTTCTTAAAGTGTCAATAGACGTTCCTTTCACCCTACAGCATAAATTTCCTGATAAGGAAAAGAGGAATACCAAAGATTGAAACAATCCAAAAAGAAATGTTACCAAACTTGCGAAACTCGATGACTTATCGCACGTAGGGGTTAACTAGGGGTAATTTATTTCGAGGAACCCGAGACAATATGGCCAGAAAACTCACGGAGAACTCGGACAACCATTAGGGGAAATTAGGGCACCACCAAACACGGGGTACCACCAAACACTGCGATGTTTTAATAGGATATTCGACTTCAGAGGATAAGACCTATAGGAATTTATAGGCACTTGGGATGCTTGTCTACTGAAGAAATGGTTGAGATAGTCCAAGTAGTTAAGAAATAAAAATTAGTGTTTGGTGCTACTCCGTGTTTGGTGATGCCCCAGTTTCCCCTAAATTATTTCAGGAAAGCCGTGGAAATCATACGGAACCCTTTCAAGGAATCTGGGAAACCTATACAAGGAAAACATATAATTATACTGTATATTTGGGCACCCGAAGACCTATAGGGGAAAGTACTCTCCATTCGAACGTTCATGCCTTCATGCTCTCAATTCTTCCGGTGTTCGTCAGAAGGATATTCCTCTTTCAAATTAAAAGAATCTGGTTTTTCTCAAAAGCTTTCAACCCTTGATAAGGGTCTTCTTCAGTGGTTACCATACCAATGGTTACGACCATACTAAGGGTTGAAAGCTTTGGAGAAAAACGAGATTCTTTTAATTTGAAAGAGGAATATACTTCTGACGAACACCGGAAGAATTGAGAGCATAAAGTTTCCCGTCAGACTCCAAAAGAAAGAAGTTCGTGTCTTCGAATAATATGAATTTTCTTTTATTTTTCTTAACACTAAACCTACCAAGACCCGGTCAAAATGACTGTTTTAAAATTAACAAAATTTAAACGATGCAATGTCACTATCAAACTTTATTAATTTCTTAAAATATGAATGTAATATATTTTTCAGTGTTTAAATTTTAATTTCTTGCTCTTTTCCAAGACAAATTTGTTGAGTATCCTACCCTACCGCGGTTTGTCATTCGACCGACAAACGATCAAAAACAGTCGGTAGGTTTAGTGTTAAGAGATTTACACATTTTTATTGAATATTAGTTAACTTATCATCAATTATTGATAAATATGTGATAATTGTGTATAAGTCTCTAGGAAAAATGACAGAATATTCTACAATATTCGAAGGTATGAACGTTTGAAGAAGTTTGGGACAATAAAAATCTTATCTTATCTAACAATATGTCTGGGCGTTCTGGAGACTCGTGGAACCTATAAACGTTTCAAAAAATCTGGGGAACCCATACAATTTTTCAGAAAACCTTGAGAACCTATATATATAATTCTTAAAAAATAGTAACGGAAAACACATACAATTATTCCGGAGACCTGTGAGACGCATTCATTTTGCAGGAAGCCTAGAGAACCCATACGACTTTTCAGGGTACCCGGGAAGCCCATGCAATCCTTCAAGGTAAACAAGGTGCATTATTCTGGGTATCCGGGGGATCCATTCATTTTCCAAGGAGCCTGAAAAACCCATACAATTTTCCAGGAAACTCAAAGGACATTAACAATATATTTCTGGGCACCCGGCGCACCTATGTATTTTTAAAGAAAGGAATAATCTTACCAAAAAACAAACGATCAGGATTTTTTCATGAGGCTTGAGAATGAGGCCATTGCAGTTCGTCCACTGACTGGTTCTTGAAAAACCATCATTAATGGATCCAAAGGTATGTAACAAATGGCAGACATTCCTGGAACAGTACACCTTTATGCTATGCAGCTTTTTAAAGTATACTATGCAGTTCCAGTCCCTGGTTCTCAGACAAAAAAACCTTGGGTTTTGAATATGTTCCATTCTAGGTTAGTTACTATGAATTCCCGATGGTTCCCATGTATTCTATCTAGTTCCATCGAGTTCCATCCATCCAAGTGTGCATCAAGTTCCCGGTGGCAACTTGCGGTGGTTTTCAAGCGTTCCTAGTTGGTTCGCATGAGTTTCCAAACGTCCCCAGTTGGTTCACATGATTTTTTTATGCATTCTTTGTTGGTTTATAAAAGTTTCCAAGCATTTCCAGATAGTTTTCAAGAGTTTTCTAGCGTTCCTGATTGATCCGTATGGGTTTTCAAGCATTTCCAGTTCTTTAGCAAGAGTTTTCAAGGGTTATCTGTTGGTTCGAAGGAGTTACTAAGTGTTTCCAATTTGTGGGCAAATGTTTTCAAGTGTTCCCAATATATTCGCAAGAGTTCTCTAAGGTTCCTCTTTGATTCCCAAGAGTTTTCAAGCATTCCTAGTTGGTTCGAAGTAGTACTCAAGCATTCTCAGTTGGTTTGCAAGAGTTTTCAAGTATTCCCAGTTGATACGTGAAAGTTTTCATGCGTACCTAATTAGTTAGAAAAATATTTCAAGCATTCTCAGTTCGTCCGTAAAAGTTTTTAAGCGTTTTCAGTATATTCGCAAAAGTTTTCAAGCATACCCAGCTGGTTAGAAAAATCTTTCAAGCATTCCCAGTTGGTCCGTAAAAGTTTTCAAGCATTCCCAGTTGGTTTACAGAAGCCTTCAAGTATTCCAAGTTCATTTGTAAAAGTTTTCAAACGTTCTTAGTATATTCGAAAGAGTTTTCAAGAGTTTGCAGGAGAGTTTTAAGATCTCCAAAAGTCTTCAAACGTTCCTAGTTGATCAATTAAAGTTTTCAAGCATTCCCAGTTGGTCCGTAAAAGCTTGCAAGCGTTCCCAGTTGATTTGTAAAATCTTTCAAGTGTTCCCAGTTGGTTCGTCAATGTTTGCAAGTGTTCCCATGATATTCACAAGCGTTCTCAATCGATCTTAGTTGGTTTGCAAAAGTTTTCAAAGCGTTCTTAGTATATTCGCAAGAGTTTTCAAGAGTTTCCAGAAAGTTTCAAGATCTGCAGGAGTTTTCAAACGTTCCTAGTTGATCAATTAAAGTTTTCAAGCATTCCCAGTTGGTCCGTAAAAGCTTGCAAGCGTTCCCAGTTGATTTGTAAAATCTTTCAAGTGTTCCCAGTTGGTTCGTCAATGTTTGCAAGTGTTCCCATGATATTCACAAGCGTTCTCAATCGATCTTAGTTGGTTTGCAAAAGTTTTCAAAGCGTTCTTAGTATATTCGCAAGAGTTTTCAAGAGTTTCCAGAAAGTTTCAAGATCTGCAGGAGTTTTCAAACGTTCCTAGTTGATCAATTAAAGTTTTCAAGCGTTCCCAGTTGGCTTGAAAAATCCTTCAAGTGTTCCTAGTTGGTTCGTCAAAGTTTTCAAACATTCCCAGTTGGTCCGTAAAATCTTCCAAACGTTCCCAGTTGGTTTGAAAAATCTTTCAAGTGTTCCCAGTTGGTTTGTCAAAGTTTGCAAGCATTCCCAGGATATTCGCAAGCGTTCCCAATCGTTCTTAGTTGGTTTGCAAAAGTTTTCGAGCATTCCTACAAGCTTCATAAGAGGTCCCCCATTTGGTTCTCTTTGGAAATGCGGCAAGAGTAATCCAAATTCCGCATAGTTACTCCTTGATCTAAATTTAGTTTCCTCTTTTTATGACAACTTGTGACCTGAACTACATACATTCTTTGTATAATTAATAAGGAAATTTCACCCAAAAAGAAGATTTATTGCTACTAGCAGTCCCGATCGATATCCTCTCAATAATTCATAAAGTAAAACCTTTCTCACACTATTCCAACGGAAGTATTCCATAAATATGGATATTAACTATGGAAATGGGCAATAAATATGGATTTTTTGAGATAAAAATTCGCATCCCAAAAGCATCATTGGAACGTCTATGGGTGAGAAGCATGTGACAACGCATCAAGTGTTTCAAAGTCCAAGTCACCAAGTATTTGTGGTGCAATTCAGAGCAATTGAAAAAGTTTTTTGCTGGGGCAAAGAATGGATGCCTGAATCTGCACATAGTGCCTTCAATCGGAGGCATTGATGGACGGAAATCAGCAAAAGTCAGTTTCTTTCACATGCATTTTGCCCTCTTCCAGCAATGTTATTTGAGTCTCCGGCATAAGAGATAGAGGTATTTTTCACATTTGAAAGAAATGTTTCAGTTTCTTAACTTATTCGACATGTAATTCTTATTTTCTCCCTGTCTGTTTCTCCTCTGTTTTATTTTATTTTACTTTTTTTATTTTTTTGCATTGCCTCTCGCCAAAGAGTGTACAATTTTCAAAATGCGTGGCGTGTTTCGCACAGCATTCAGAATTCCCCTAAGTTATTATTATCATCATCGCCATCATCATCATTGCCATCATCCACAGAGTCATCGCAATATGTTCTCGAACAGAAAACACGAGCGCCAAGTCTACTTTTTGTCCAAATTGAACGAGGTCATTGAGCGTCATGCGAAAAGAGGGGCCTACCTCAACATAGAGCAACTTGAGCTTCCAGATCACAGACTGTTTCTTGTTAATTTCCGCTGTTAGTTTTTTTATTCTCCTTCGTCAATTTCTTCTCCTCTTTCGTAAATAGTGGTGTTATTGTTGAACATGGTTATTTCCAGAAATTATTAGCTAAACCACCGTCGAGAATTTTAAAAATTCATGCATTCTTACTTCAATTAAATTTGATATTCGAACCGAATCCAATAAAATGTTTTGCAGTCTCTTTTTTTTCTTGCAGTTCCTTCTATATATCTATATATTTTTATTATTATTTTTTTGATATATCAGTCTACTAAAGAAAAATGTGCACCATACATCTCGAAGTTGGAACACATCATACGCAGAGAACCTGTTGTTTAGCATAAACTTTTGTTGGTTGAAAATAAGAGAAAGATCGGCTTAAATATCATTTTGAGGCATGAGAAAATGCGAGTGTCTCTATTTTTTTTTTTAGCAACTCAAACGAGATTTTCTACACTTGTCTTATGTCTTGTTCTTTGGCGACGTTTTAGTGATTCTTCTTGAGAGAGAAGATGATATTCTCTCCAACAAAAAATTAACAAGACCTCGTTTCATCGGTATTTTGTGGAAATAAAAATGCCTTCTGCCAAGTGCACTGAACACCAAAGGAAATTAAACCGATTAAAACACTTTAATTTTTCAGAGACTGAATACCAACTCAGCTGACCACGAAGCCATTTAAGTACCCTTACAATTGAAGTATTTCTATAGCATAAAATGTTGTCAATGGTGATAAAAAGCATTTTTACTCTTTGACCATAAGAAAATAATTAGACCCATAATTCTTTTTTCATAGAGGTGGAGTAGGGCCTTTTACCCACCTAAAATAAATTACAGTAGACTCTCTCTCAAATGGACATTTGGGTGAAATGTCATCCGGTTTATCGATAGATTTGGGCGTCAAAGCTTTTGTAAATTCCACAAAAAGCGCTCAATTATAAAGAATCACGATAAAATAGGAAGAACTACAGTGAATTTGAGCAAATTAGCTTCATAATTAATCATGAAAATTGTCAACAAAATTTTTAGCCCGATTGAAAAAGAGCCGATTGAGTGAGAGTCTACTGTAAGGGTACATTATGGAAACTTTTATTTTGAATTTTGAGTTTTTTTTCTATTTGAGATGAGTAAAGAGAAAAGGAAGAACATTAAAAATAAGAAAGGAAGAGAATAGGGAAAAAGAAAAACACGTCTTCGCGGTATATTTCTTCTATCCATCACAAACAATAAGGAAATCGCGAAATTTAAAATTAGATTCTGTTCAAAATTACCCTAATTCACACTATAAATGAATTAAATCAAAATTCAATTTAAAGCTAGTGACGGAAAGGGTTTAGTTAAGAAAAATTCTCGAGAAGTCTCCTAGATATCCTATTGCAATCTTAGAAGAATTTGAAAATTTATGCCTCTGGCATACTTTTTAGTTTGGTAAAATTTCGTGCGATCGGAAAAAGTAAAGAAAAATAGGACAGGCGCTGAAAATTAGTGATAGGGGAGAGTGGGGTAGTTCTCCCAGTCAATCTTTTCCAGAACTCATTTGCAAAACAAATATGTGTGTACGCATGATACACATTGAGAAAAAAAAGAGGCTGCGATTTAACTTTTTTTCTAAGCCATGTTTTCATGACATTAGGGCGCTAGCGAAAACCATTTTTTCACTTTGAGTCCATGAAAATGTCACTCTGCAACCTTAAAATTCAGGCAACAGGGTTGAAGGCTATGTCAATTATCGATAAAATTGGAGGATTACAATAGGTGTAATTATAAAAGAATCACATTAAATGATAGAGTTGCTAAATTTAAATTATCATTCATGGACCCTTTTTAAAATATAGCATGGACACAGGTAGAATTTATGAATTTGTCACCACCCACAAAAACAGTGTCCACCAACTAAAAATATTTTTACATAAATATTAATACTGATGAACCCTCTATGTGCCTATGATAGTATTTTTCCTGAACAGCGACATTAATTAAGAAAAAAACTTATGAAATATCATGTATTGAAATTACAGTTTTGGACATATTTTTGATTTTTGCTTCCTGAAACTAGGAAAAAAGAGCTAGGTTCCTAATTTTTTCAGGAAGTGTGAGACTTAGGACCAGCTATTAAAATATATTGCTAAGAGTCACAACTATTGATTAACACAAAAAAAAAGTTATTATCAAGCTTGGATCGTATCAAGCATGGTCACTTTCCCCTACACTCTACTAAATGCACTCTTCTAAATTTATCTAGTGAGAAACCGAAATTCTCTAGAGGGGTTCACTGGGGTTCCGGTCAAAAATCTGAAAGTCAAAATCCCGAAAAAGTCGAAATGTCGAAAGCTAAAATTTCAAAATTTACATTTTGAATTCAACGGTCGTGTGTCGCCGTCGTTCGTATTTGAGGATTCTTTATTTGAGGAACTTGACTGTACTATGTGATTTAAACATTAAGTATCGTCCATAAGTTTCTATTCTAAAGTCCAATATAGTGCTATTCCAGTGAAAAATAAAAACAGCAGTGGAATACACGCTACCTTCGAATGACTCAAGCTTTCAATAAATCAATTTATTCAATGTTTCTTATATATTTTGCCAATAGGTTTTTCATGAAATTTGAGGAATTGAAAATAGATACCGAAATCATCAATCTATAAAATTAATGTCTGACTAAAGCTAAACACTAAAGCTAAAAACAATAAATAACAAAGACGGGAGCCTTACACATTAATACACTGAGGGAAATCCGAAAAAGTTAAACTAATATTCCGGAAATGTTTATTTTAGCCTGCAGTATTGATCCGAAATCTGTGTAAATTTTATGCTTTTTAAGTGTATTAGGGGTTAAAGTTACCTTTTTTATGTTAATTTTACCCTTAAAAAGGTGTAAAATTAACATTAAAAAATGTTGATATATTTTTACACCTAAAAAGTGTTAAAGTTATGAGGAATAAAGTTAATCGCATCCCCATTTTTTTCTCAGTGTAGCCGTACTGCTGAATACTTTCTATGAGAGTGTTCTGCCTTGGATACGTATAGGGTAAGAGTGGTTGTTTCTTCATTTTCAACCGTTTATCCCTATTGGGCTCGCGTGGTTAGGACATGTAGCTTAGCAGTCCACACCTTCCGATACTTCGCCACTTCAGGCAGATGTTCACGGACAATCCCAAGGCGCTCCCATGCAAGATTCTGAACTTCATTAGACGATCTTGTTCTAGGTCTTCCTCTGTGTCAACGCCGTGCTTGAATAACTGATTGCATAGGTTTTAAAATACATTCATCAATCTAAGTAGTTTTTATTATAGAAGGACTGCGGGAGATACAGAGGGCTATTAAAGCCTAGGTATCACAATTCCGTTATTACATAATCTAAATCTAAATAATCACTATTATAAACTTTCTTTTTAATAATTCGATTAGTGTTGCAGGCACTTGCCTACCATCTTAGGTAATATTTTAAGGCTTTTTCTCCCGAAGTATATACTTAAGTGTTAATCTCTTGACTGGAATTCTTTCAAGAGCATCCACAGTATACCTTTTACATTTAATGCTTTATTGCTTCGCTGTGAATGTTATGTGTTAATGTGTTCTTTAGGAAAATAATTGAATTGTTGACAATAAAACCTACTATTAAAGTACTCACGCAGAATATAAAAATTTAATATTTATAGGGGAGGGGGAAATAATTCCAGGCATGCATGACTTTCGAAAATATAAAATTCTGGAATAATAAATTAAGATTATAGGAAATGTGCTATTAATTTTAAAATAGTCAATGACCAAGAGTAACTAGCTGTTCATGTTTTGGAAAATGAGTTTCATATGGCTGAATTGCCCCACCCTCCCCTATGTGTGAGATAATTTCAAAAAAATTTTTTTTTTGCTTTTGAGTTCTTGAAAAATTGTCTGAATAACATCAAATGTCCAAAGCTTTTATATCGCTCAATTTGCCTCAAATGAATCCAATGCAAGTTTTGCAGATGGATACGGGTATTCATTTGCAAATTATCAGTATTAGATAATCTCTGGCGGCGGTGCTCCATTGATAAGCTTCCTGCTCCTTGACTTCATGTTCTCTCGATAGCCCCAATCTTTGAGCGAAAAAGTCTCTCGGCGGTGTCTTGAGCAGTGTATTTGGCGTGCAATGTCTTAAGCTTGTTATGCTCACTTTAGCAATACCCGAGCATATCATCCAGAGGTCAGATCCACTTCTTCAGCGGATGTTGCAAATTTCCCACTTAAACACATACACAAAGCAAATGCAAGAAGTTGGTTTAACAGTGAAACAATTAAGCCGCAGGGTCGCCAGGAAGATGCAGCAGATGTTTTTCATTTTTCCCTATTCCACCATCACTATCTATCTATGTACACCAATATCTTTTTAATTGAACTTCTATATCGGAGAATTTCAGCAATTTTTCACCATTTCTTGTGCCCCTTTTTTTCACCATCATTGGGTGTGCATCATTTTATTCCAGCTGGATCTGGGATTATGCCTTTTTTCGTCACCACTGCAATTTTTCCGCAAATGTGCGAATGAACTAGTGGCGATGCCTTAAATATCATTCTGGAGACCTCGGAGATTCTTTTTAAAGTAATGGTTGGGTTTTGCAAAGAGCAATTCTGTGAAATATACTTGTGGTACAGCCGTTATGAATCTTCTTTCCGTTTATAGAAGAAATAAACCAAACGGCAGATGTTTCTGAATATTTTTTTTCCAATAAATTGTACTTTGTGAATTGAAACTTTAGTAATATTGTGTGCTTGAACACTTTCATTGTAAAGTGAATTTTCTGTCTTTTGCTAAAGCCAACTAAAAAAAAAAAGTTATATATAGAAGAGAAGAAATAAAAGCTGCACACACATAACACCCATCGCGTTCCAATAATTTTAAAATATTCACGAATATGTTTGTTCATTTTTGTCAATCTGCTGCACTGCATGGTAAATCATCTAAACATACGAAACATTAATTATACACAACATATGATTAGAATATCCAACATTTTTGTGTTCAACCAACGCATAAGTAATGAAAAATTATATTTTTGTGTGTGCATTTCACGGCTCTTATACAGAACATCCATATATTACTCATTTTTTTTTGCTTCTTTCAAATACAATTTATATACATAGCACTTTTTGTTATATGTTTCTTTTTCACGTACAATTTTTACCGACACTGATCACGCAATGAACCTATTTTCTCGTCGTGTTCATACACTATGTGCATTTTCATAAAAATAATGACTTCAGTGACGGGCGCACAAAAAAAAGAGCCAGAGCTAGGAAAATTCATCTTTCAGATGGAGGCAGGTGAAAAACCACCTCTAACAAGCTTTCCACCCAAATTTCTTTCACCGAAAACTTTCTACCAACCACCCAGTGTCCCCTATTTTCCGTCCCAAATTAGTCGATAACTCACAATAAAAACCCTCAAGAAGTCCAACTTCATAAAAATTTCTCTACAAAATTATGTAAATGTCCTTTCATTTTTTTTTCGTATCTTAGCTTAACAAAAATACAAAAAACGAACCACCAAGGATATGCAGTGGAAGGTTTTTTTTTCAGAAAAAAAAGAAAAGACAGAAAATTACGATTATGTCATGTCGTTTAGTCCAACGAGTTACAAAAATAAGTGAAATGATTGTACCATCGTTGGTGGGGTAGGGAGGTTGCTTTCCCTTAGCCGTTCACTGACTCTATCAGCACAATTTTTAATGTAGCGTACGAAAATGGGTCGATATGCATTACCATTTACATTGGTAATTACGAGCACCATAGATTTTTATAAAACTCCTAAATATTTCTCATTTTGTCTTTCAGTCACGAAAACTCCATGAAAATGCATCGATGAATTATTGAGGGAAAATTTTTGCTGAGAGGTAAAAAGTTCAAACGCACAGGAAATCCATTAATTTACCAACCACACAGGGGAAAAATGCTGACAATGGTTCTATCTATCGTTTAAGTTTAAGCCTTTCTAGAACTTTCCCCAGCTGCACCAAAAAAGCACTCATCGTCAGTTTGCAGCAGATGAAAATTGGGTTGGAATAATGAAGAGAAGAGAACAGAAGCAGCATTGGTACGCTCCGGATCTAGGAAGTGGACAGAGAAACTTAACTACGTTTCGAAGATTGATGTTCTCTTTAAGGTATGAAAATCATAAAAAAGTTAGGATATCTAATGCACAAATGTTTCCCTGAAAACTCCAACTGATAGCGAAAATTTAAACAAACGATAAAATTATAAATTGATTCTTCGGGCCCAGAAAAGAAAGATCAAGTGGTATGGAGCCTGGATCCCAATTATTTAGGGTAAGGTGGAGCTATTTTGTGCTATGGGGTAGCTATGAAATTGAGATTATTTGTCCTATGTTTAAATGGAACTGAGCCATATCATAATGTAAGCTTCTCAATCCGTTTGTGTAATATGTGAAAAATCTCAATTTCAAAGCTGCCCCACAGTCAAAGGTGCCCCGCTTTCCTCTACGATTTTCTCGCATATTTATAAAACAAGTCGGACCTTATGCCCAACGCACAATAACTTTTGTTTGTAAACATGTTTTCAAAATTTTCTATGAGAGAAAGCGAGATGGCTAGATCTAGATTGCATTCACTCTCACGGGAATGTCAAAAACATGTTTACAAAACAAAAGTGATTGTGCGTTGGGCATTACAATTACACAGCTCTCTTTGATATCCGACTGACGTGGGGACAAACTGAGATTTGGGTTTTTGAATCTGCTCAACGGTTTTTCTATTTTGTGTTGTGTGAAATTATTTTCTGTCGAAAAACAACAGAATTTTCTTCGATGGTGCGCTTATGTTTCATATTGTACTACAATTAAGTCAAAGGCTTTCATTAAGTCAAAATAACATTTTAATTCATGCTGGACAAGTTGGATACTGTCAGTGATACTGTCAGCTGTCAGTGTTTGGCAGCTGTCACCCGGATATCGAAGTGCCGGATATCGGAGAGAGATGTGTAATTATTATTATTATTTATCGTATCGGGATATATTTGTTACAATTCAATCATGTTGTCGTATATTCTGTGTTGAAAGAAACTGCTGATCCTAGATCTACCAAAATCGCCTTCCCGGCAATGTGGATGCTTTTTCCATGTTCCCAGAGTTTTTTGGGCAGAGGCGGTGCATTTGATTACATTTTATCACATAGGAAAATGTATCTTTTCTGACACTCAGATCATTGCTTCGGGTGGAGCTCGAGCTCACAACTGTGGAGCATGGGATCTATCCGTTCTTGCCTATTGCGCCATTGAGATCCCCTACAAATAATTAATTTAGTTTTCACAATTATTTTTTAGGGCTAAATTACATCACAATACTTCACAGTTGACTTTATATGCGAAAAAATCAAAAATCAATGTAGCCCCACCTCGCCTATTTACTTATTTAGGACTAAGTTATAATAATAATAATAATAATAATATTTTATTACACTTAAGCATACACGACTGATACAAAGTTCATTAAGCAATAAGGCATTTATTTTTTTATTTAAGAAGGACATCAAGTGACAAAATTTATCTCTAGTAAAGATTGGATTATTTAATAAATGTGCAAACAGCTGGAGATTCATTCTTAAAAAGTGTCTCGACTACAAGACAAATACCTTTATATTTGCAAAAAATATCGTTGAAGTTCGAAAAAATCGAATATAATTTCGAATTCTCATACTAAAACTGATGGTTTACTGGTTCTAAACCTATTTACCTGATTCATAATACACTCAAAATATTAACCAAAATACAGTAGGTGTAATATAATGAAACTTCGGATAAAAACTAGTTATCGGTTATGAACCGGTTCATACCTGATTGGAATTGATAAAGGCTTGCCAAAAAATCCAAAACCTTTCCAACGAGTCCAAATATAATACCATTGGGTTGAGAAATACGCTGTCTAAAGTCTTTTGAACCTTTGGCCTTGAAAAACAGTTAATAGCGTTAACAGTAATGATTCAATGCTAGTTTCGTATAAGAACGAAATGTTCGCTTGGGTAATTTCTAAAACACATCCAAAAATGAAAGAAATCACAAGACGCTTTTAAAGTAAGCCCAAAAAACATGGTTTTGGGGGGAGGGGTTAGGGTTTAAATAAAAGGTAAAAATGTTAGTGGTCCCAGAGTCGACTTATGGGAGGTCACTCGAAGATCCCAAGTCGCTATCCTTTACCGTTTGGCCTTTAGGGCTGGCAGTACCCTGACGGACAGACAGACAGATCTGACGGACAAACGGTTCAGATGGACAAACAGCGTAACGCTATTTCTCAGAAATTGTCTCAAACGCAAAGATTTGTTGAGAAAAGTGGTCCCCGTGAGGGATGAAAAAATCGAAGGATACCGTTTTCCCTCTCTGTCGAGTTTCAGCAGAAAATATGATATTTTCCAGTCCTTTTGGTCTACGTTACCCCTAATAGAACAGGAATATTATGTGCATCGTTACTTGTTTTCCCACAATAAAGTGAAGATTGACACATGTTGGCACACGAGATAATTCGAAATTCGAATGATAATAATACAATCTCCATGCAGATAAAGCGAAACGTTACAAAAATGTCTTTTCTTTGACTTTCGAAATTGATCTCCGAGAGTGTATCTCTTGAGAAACACCCGTTATGATTATTCATGATTTCTGCATTCGAAGCTGGAATTTGGAAAAAATATCGAAGATCGGTTTCGAAGACCAGAAAAGACAATTTTACGAAATACTTCTGCCTTAGAATTTCGAAATATGTCGCGTGTCAATGTATCTCTTTCTACTTTTTTGTGGGGAAAATCATAGCCACCAGTTTTATTTGATTAATTCTTAGCAATATTTTATAAATTTTCCCCACCTTTTTTGTGAATACTTATGGCCTCTACACATTGGGAGAAATTTTTGTCAAAAATTGCTTTTTTGAAGGAAATTCCTTGCAGGTTGTAGGGGGAAACGTCAAATTTCTGTCAAAAACGCAATTTTTGACGAAAATTGCTCCCAATGTGTAGACGCCTTTAGATTGAAAATTCGAAAGTGAGTTTGAATTCATCGAACACCAAGCACTTTTTGTGTGAATAGTGTTCCAACTACCTTTTATCATTTACAATTTATTCGAAAAATACGTAGGCTTTCAGGTTTCACACATACTCTGGGTTCGAACACTTCAAATGAATTTGACCTATTTTGTCGGAGAAGGTTTGACTTAAGACTAGCCATTAAAATTTATTGTCATTGATAGGCCAGATTCATTAAAAGAATATGGGAAAAATATGAAGTGTTCGAAGCTAGAGTGTGTGCGAACCTGAAAGCCTTCCCCTAAATCTTTGATTTCACAAAATCTAAAACGAAAAGAATATTTGTTATTGTGATAATAGAGTTTCTTAATTAAACTGGCCATATTCCATCGTTATTGAAGAGTAAAATTATTTTTTGTGAGAGCAAATTAACTTAGATATTTGTGTTTAAGTACCACAAAAAGGATTTAAAATTGAATTTTCAGAAACTTTAGGAAAAGTAAAATTATGCAAGTGATTCCCTCTGTTCATTTTTCTCGTTCGAAGCGCAAGTAACGAAAACAAACTCAAATACTCCTACTCAGAAGTCAAGAAACTTTTCAAAAGTACACTTTTAGGAGTTCATTTCTGATAAGTCAAAATTGTGTCACAAAATGTAAAACTTCAGAACACCAAAACCCAGTTCTTAATAGTCTTTATAGCTTATCAGTGTCACAGCATGATGAAAAATCACATGACTTAAAATTCAAGAAACTTACAATATAATGATAAAAATTTATTAAATCTATAAAAAAGGTTTCTCATATTAAGGTTCCTTGACATAGAGGAAAGTGAAGCACTTTCAGGAAATTAAAGTTCTTTTTCAAGACTCATTTACCAAATGTAAATTAACAATATTAAGCTATCAGAGGCTAGCTAGTTTCTCTTGAGTGCTGCCTATGTAAAATTATTATAATAGCACATTTCACATAAAAATAATTTATTATCCCAAAATTTTATAATTTTCGAAAGTCATGCATGCTTGGAGCTAACCTACCCTCCCATGCCTTGTTTACTTTATGGTGCTTTGTTAATTCATCACGTAATAATAAATCATTTAGATTATTAAAACTTGACATCTTTAACAAACAAGGAAACAGGCCTATAGTCAAATTTAGAAACGAAACAGATTCGCAAACAGAATAAAAGATAATGAGCCAAGCACATACAAAAAACTGTAAAAATTCTATGCTTTTTATGAGATAAACGAATTATACTATAATTGTTTTCTGTATCAGCAGTAAAATTATAAATTTCCGGGAAGACTTAATAAAATTCTTTAACTCCGGCAAAATATAATTGACGTTAAATGAAATTCTGAATCTCACATGGAATTTTCATTCTCTGTGGATTCTTAAATAGGTAAAGGGTATATTTCAGCTAATAAGTCAGAAATGATCAGAAATAATAACGTTAAAATTTACCATCCTTTATACAAAATATGAACAGCCGAATAGCAAAAAGGTCCATCACCATACGGGACCGGAACATTAGATCGGACAGTCAAAAATTGTGAAATCTTCTTGGTCGTCTTTAAATAAATATTAAATATATTAGATTCTAATAGCTGGAAAGTAAAATAGCTGAAATTCTTTACAATCTTTTTTACTATCCTTTTCAAGCTTTAATTTAAGAGCTAAATGTTTTTTATTATATTGAAAGAAATAGGGAAAATTATGTTGTTTTTTTATTCTTCGAAACCCACCTAACCCCTTAAGGGGTTACGTTGCTCACGCTGACTAAAAAAAAAACAGCATAATTTCCTTTAGGGGAAAACACGCTACTTTCGTGCTATTTAACATTTTATTTAATATATTATTTAACATATTTTATTTAATATATTAGCCATTAAAATATAATATCACAATGGACTAAATTGATTTAAAACACATTAAAAATAAAATAATTTGCGCGAGGCTTCAGTCGTCCGAAGGTACCGCACTTTTCCCTAAATTTTTTTCAACATAATAAAAATTTTTTATTCATATTTAATTGTCATACATATAAATGTACAACATTTAAACAATATTTTCTGAAATTTTCATTCAAAAATCTTTAAAATTCAGCCGTTGGCAGCTGATTTTCGGAGACCTATTTTAAAAAACATACTTTTCAGTATGTATGTACATTTATTTTACGCTGATAAGTTGAACTAGTAACTTGAATGGTAGAATGGTATGGGCAAATCTTTCTGGAACAAGAATGACAAGGGACTAACATGTTTAATCCCCCATTTCACACAAATATGAACAATAAATATATATTTTTTGCCCGCCTTAACTTCAAAAGCAATCAATCAATCAAAAACTACTTAAATTTAAAAAAAATTAAAAGTATGGTAATAAACCTACGTCTAATCTGATCTAATTGCATTATTCCTTATCATTAAAATGGGAGGATTTTTTAAAACTATATAAGTCCTAGAAGACTTTAGCAGAGGGAGGTTCAGGAGAACTTGTAATGGAAAATAAATAAAAAGCATAATTCATTTAAGATTTAGTTCTTTTAGGTTCTAAAACAGAATCCTCAGTTAAGTTCCCAGTTTAATCATCAGGCCTCATGTTTATTATGTACAGTCGTGGAAACTGAAGTAGGGACAGCGCCTCTCAATGTTTTATAAATGCCGAAAATTACATTTCTTATGTTAGTCATTTTTTTTTATTCTTTTAACAAAAGTTGGAGACACTAAAATTTATTTAATTATTCACACTCCAAAATATATTTACAATGTACTGCGGTTTTTAGATACATAAATAGATGTTCATTCATCGACAAATTCCTTAAAATTGCCTTAAGGTAATTGCTTCTCTTTTTATTACGTCCACCTCCGTCTTAGCGTCTTAGCGAAAAACACAGATTTTTCCCAAAGCTTTCGGCTTGGACTCCAAGCTTTCCTCAGTGGTGAAATCTTGAGATTTCCTAGCTTTGTGTGAGAACTGTGAGTTCTCACAAAGAAGTCCACAAGAGAAGAAAGGAAAAAATAGTTACTTCCACAAAAATTCGTAAAAATGTAAAAAATAAAAAAAAGTCCCTTAATTCCATGCCCTGTGAAGCCCCAAACCTCCTAACAAAGCTAGGAAATCTCAAGATTTGACGACTGAGGAAGGCTTGGAGTCCAAACCGAAAGCTTTGGGAAAAATCTGTGGTTTTTCTGAGCTACCTCACAATCCCGACGCTCACAGGTTCTCATTATGTCTAACAGTTTTAATAATTCTAAGCGTGGTAACGGCCAGACACACAGACGCATAGATGGGCAGACGGACAGACAAACAGCGTGACATCATTTCTCACAAATCGTATAAAACGCGAAGTTATGTTGAGAAAAGTGGTCCTCGGGGGAATGGTTGATGGAAATTCTTGGGGATTGAGGTGAGAACATCGAGAGATTATAATATATACTGCTCTGTCTGTGGGCATTTTGAAGTACCGGTGTCGTCGTGATAGGCTTGCCAAACCTGATATCACTTCAAAGTGTCATTTTCCTCACTTAGGTCATTCCCGATGCAATCCGTCCATAATCTGAAGCTCTTTGTTGTATTTTTTGCGGGCATAATACTGTGAAACAAGGTATAAACCTGAGGTCACAGGCCACCTTACCCAGGAGATACAGGTTTTGCGGTAGTCCTAGGTTTAGTACTCACTAACGAGTGCTCGTAGACGTAATGAAGCCGATACGTGCCGGTAGCTATTTCCAAAAAAACCTACAGGGTAAAGGTTCATAATTTTGGACAGTCTGTAAGCATCGATGTTCCAAGTTTGAAGTGCGATATTTTCGATACTAATTGACTTTTTTTGTTACTCTCTTTTCAGAAAAATTGTTCTTGGTTGTATACTTGGACAGCTAATTCGCCTCGAAAGGATGTCCATTGTTCTCCATTTCGTGAACCAATCTTACAAAGTCCTCTTCCTGTTCATGTGAGGGAACCATAGAATGTCACAAGAAGCCCAGAAATTTGCTATATCATTCATCTAAGTGAGTTGACTTCTGTAATCCAAGTACTCGCGGATGCGCTCATTCCATGGCCTTTCCGGGAGCCTTTTAAGGCTTTTCTCACTACATCTCGTTCCTAGAGATGATGCTCCTTTGTTTCCCCAGGAATTTATAGAACCTAGTCATCACAAAAGCTAAAACTTCACGAAATTTCGTGAGAAAAACACCTGTCCAAAATAAGGAGTATCACTTCACTGGTAAATGTTTTAAAAAAATTTCCCATTTTTCACACGAAAAATCTAATTCACAAATTCTTCAGGTCAAATGTACCAATCACCATTAACGTGAATCAACACAATATTCAATGAATATTTAATAATATCACTGAAAAACAGCGAGGAAAGATTGTTAGTAGTTCAGCACAGTTAAATAAGCCTGAAGTAAACACAAAGTTCTGTCATATTTCTCGTAAGCAATTGCTCACACTGAATTTTCAACAAAGCAATTTCAACTCAAATCATATTCAAAATTTATCGAATTTAGTGATAAAATCTTCCAAAAAGAACAAATATTTAGATAAAATTCATTATTCATCAAATATTGGAATAAAAATCCATAATTTTAATTAATTTTTTTAGTGTCCAATTTTATACTCAAAGTGTCCAAATTTAGGAACTGTCCAAAATTATGAGCCTTTCCCCTAGCCGGTTCTTAGAACAAATTGCAGACATTCCCTATCCGACCTATCCGACACTTGGGACGTGCCCGATGGGTACCCTAACCACACGTGTGAAAGATTCCCCAAAAAAGCTATATGCAAGCCATTGTGAAGAGATATCGACCTCGAGACAGACCTAGAACAAGGTGGCTGAATCAAATTCGTGGACCCATAGGTCAAATTGACCCTTTTCAGAAAAAATGGATCATATTTGACCCTTTGAAAGGTTCACTTGTAACTCTTGAAATTTTGTGTGGACAATTATCACGATAGATTATGTGTTATCGTAAACTTATAATTCATATCATATTTCTCTCAACTGGGTAATCCTTTCATTTTTATCAGTGAATGGCCTATAAAAGCTTCAGAGGCACTGTCCCTACTTAAGTTTTCCCGACTGTACATTAGGAAATCATAAATTGGTTTTTTTAAGGCAAATTATGCATTCTAGAAGTGCGTCATAAAAGTGGAAAAAGTGCCTTTCAATCATACGCTTTTTTTCGAGATTGAGTCAAGGTATAAAGGGGTTTCGCCCATTTGTCATTAATTTCTCGACGCACAGAAAAATATTGTGTGCATAAAACACTAATATGTTAATATATAATAATAGTTCAGTTGCAACTCCATAATTCGTCGTCAGCGAAACCCCCGAGCGTGCGACCCACATTTGAAGACAACATGAACGAAATACATACAGAATTCCACCAACAATAGTGTACCGTCACCTACCCGGCGTTCTTGCATGTGCATAACACTACCATTCAGCGCTATGTATTTACCATAAGCCACCCAACCATCGTCACAGCGTCACCCGCACTGCGTTGTATCTGGCCACCCCCTAAGCATGTACATATACGAGGGTGGTTACTATTCCTCGATCTTGATCTCGTGTGTGCACGCTGTTCGTTTGGGTGTTTGCCAGGAAAGGGTTAATTTTTCTAAGTGGGTTTGGTTAATGGTATAATGTGCAAAAGTGCATAAATTTATTTATGAATTGGAGGCACATAGATATTATGAGTGTGGCGTATGGGAACGGTTCAACCATTTGCGCCAACGATGAGTATATCCTGGCAAGAAAACCAAATAATATGAAACATCAATTACCCCAGGAGTACCACAAAACTTACGAGTCTGACGAACAATAAATTGCTCTATTTCATCAAGTGCATTCAAGTAAGTTTCTTGGAATATAGTTGGTCATGTGAAAAATCAAAAGGCCAAATTAAGTGTTAAATAATTTTGCATTAAATTTTGCTCCAGAATACACATTTATTTATTATGTATATTTTCTGGCAACACGTGATTGCAATATTTTACAAAATTTACTCTCTCTCTGTTCCTCCATCGACGGGAAAAAAAGTGTACCAACAGACACAATCTCCTAGGTAATATTGGATAAATTATGTGATTAAACGGAGCGCATCGTACAATAGTAAAAAGAACATCATTTGAACATGAAATGCTCAGTGAAACCGCCAGTTTAGCTCAATTTATTAACTAATTAATATCTCAAAAAATATAATAATTTCAATCTATTGTTAAAAATGTGATGATTTCGAATTAAAAACAGTGATTCGTTGAATTTATTTTACACCACTTCTTACCAATTCTCCTATTCATTTTCCTTCTTACAACTTATGTTAATGCCTTAACATTGGTTTGTTTGGTGCGTTCCAAGTGAAGACACCAAATACTGATGGGTAGCCGTCAATAACTCATTGTAATGATGTGTGAAAATTATTGGTTATGAAGGGAATTTTCTTTTATAGCTTAATCTATATTATTTATCCACTCGACTAACATGAAATATTTTGTATCTAACATAACTAATTCAGTGGACTTTAAACTTATCATTATAGTGCAAAAGAGAGCCCTCTTTTCACGAAAATCCACTAAAAGCAATTTCAAAAATTGTTCCATTAAACTTTTAAGAGAACCTGTAGCGTTTTCATAAATATCTCAATGTATTTCAATTTTCTGAGAAAATAATTAGGCAATTTTTAGTGAAAGTCCTAGTAATAAAATTTTAACTAGACTTTAACAAATAAATTGCTTCTTTCCTAGAACTGAACATGAATACCTAATGAACCTGTTACATTGAGGAAAATTTATGATATAACTAAATAATAACAAAAAGGTTTTTGAAACCTTTGCCTTATTTTTTTTTATTAGATTTTATGTCTTGTAAGTCTATTTCGTTTACGATATCTAAGACCAAATACACCATTATTCGTATTTTACGATAGTACGTAATATCTCCACTCCATTGAGAACAAGTGTCTCGGATTAATAGGAAATTGTATGTTGTACGAGATATTTACTAGTGTCTATGAATAATTATCGATAGTTTATTATTATTAAACAATCGCCAAATTAAGTAGACAGCAACCAGTTACATGTTGTGCATGGCCATGTTCACGAATTCATTATAATGACTGTAAAGTGCATAAAAACTAGTGCAAATATGAGACAACATCTCTATTAGAGCAATTATTTGTAATAATAACACTTAGAAAAAATAACTGAGGGAAATCTTTGCAGCTTCGTACAGTTACAGTCCAGCTTCATAATAAGTCGATTTTTTTCTATTTTACTACGTGAATCTAACCCATGATCATATATTATAATAGCTTACCCATCACCTTACATTTCCTGAAAAAAATGGGAGCATAGGCCTTTTCCCCTAAGTTCAAGATGCGAAATTAAAAGATGGGCCTAAAATAATGATTTTAATATTGGCGACTCAGAATATAAATCGAATAAGTCGCGAATGCCCAACTTTACAGGAGAGCGGATTCAAGCTGACATTTTACATGCTGATTATAGGATTTTCGAGATTTGAAACCCCTATAACATTGAGAACGATTAACTTTCCGGTTTAATATTCACAGGAAAGGTAGAGGGTATTAAGCATCACCTGAAAACCGAAAAAACTAATTTTGCAGAAAAGTTCTGCCACATCATATTCCAAATGGTACCAAGCCCAAGCCGTATATTGTGCAACAAACAAGGAAAAGAATTCGCTCCTACTTAATTTCAAGAATATGATGTGGTAAAAATTAGACCAAAACTTGACTAAATATCCAAAGAAAAGACAAACGAAGAATCACTGAAGAAGACACGATAGGTGTCGAAAGCTCTGGTCAATTGTGTGTTTTACTTTTGGATTGCACCCAATACACCGACGCTCACCGGAAGAACATATTATCCTAAAATAGGAGTAAATCTGCTTAATGTAAGTGTAATTCTTTCACCGCCAAATCGGTGCATCTTTAGTATTTCGGATCCAATTTTTCTTGATTTTAAATTCAATTTCCTACTTTTCTCTTTAAATTTGGCTGGCTGCACCGACAGTAAAAATGATTTTCCACATGTCAAAAAAATATGTCTTAGAAAAATAGCAACAAAAGTGATTTTAAAACGCATGATACCTCATACAAACACTTTAAAACAGGTAGATAAATATTCTAGATAAGAGTGTAGTGTTTACATTGAAAATTAAGCGTACGTTGCTATACAAATTTTGTACGTAGCTGAGCAAACAGGTGCAGCTTCGTAAAAATTTCCGTTAATTTTCAGTTTCCTGTAAAGGAAAATCCAAGGATTTCCATGAATTTGTGAGGCGGGATAACGAATCTAATAAGGAAGAGATTCTTTTAGCATTTAGCAAAAAATCTTGAAATTTGGGCATTTTCCGTACGAAGCTGTAAAGGTTCTCCCTTAATATTTTTAGAACATGCCTGTAATAAATTACTCTGAGATTATATACTTTACTCTTCGCCATCAAATATTGAAGTATAGTTGGTAATATTTCCTCACTTTTATCAAACAATGCCATATTAACATTTCGATAGCTTTTTAAGAAAAAATGATTATTCAAATATAATTTTTTATCTAATTGATCACCAAATTAAAGGTTGTAAAAGGTTTAAGAGTTATTACAATTATGAAAATATATTTTAAATAAAGCAATTACATTAAATGTACTTTGAAAAAATGTTAATATACAACAAAATCTTTTTAGAACATATCTGTACTAAATCACTTTGAGACATAAATACTCTTTTGACGTCAAATATTTATGAAAAATCGTTAAAGCGGATAACGTATTGAGTTTACCACTAAAAATAACAACTAAAACATTTTTTTTATTAATAATAACGGTCGATGTAGGCGATAATTATTATCGTATCTGCGTTTGTTTTGTATCTGAATTTAGTGCAAGCTACGATACAGATGTCGGCTGTTGTGTGAAATTCTGAAACAAAAGAAATGCGGGTAAGACAACGGCCGATATAACCAAGGATACAACTGACAAATTACTTCAATTTTTAGCCTTTTTAGTACATGAATGTGCTAAACGATCAGCATCTTTATAAATTTGGAAATATAAATTTACTGTCAACAAAAAAAAACAAAATTAGTAAATGCAATTTAGAATATGTGTTATGAACGCTATGAATTTATTTAGCTTTTCTCTAAATAGATTTATGGAATTTTTAAGATCAATATTTTTTATCCAGATAAACAATACATTTTTTGAGAATACCTGCTACAATTTAATATAAAACAATTATCTGAAACCTTGTAAAAGGGGGAAATAGAGAAGTTATAAAAAAGGACTATACAGTGTTTTTTGCGTTGAAATAACACAATCATGAGATAAATTTTTAATTTACCATTCTTAATTTTGGTTTACGATTGCAAATGTCAACTGAGAATAAATTTAGTACTTGAGTGCGCCTAATGGTAGTGGCTACTATAACTAAAATTATGAAATTCTTAAAATTCTATTTTTTCCATTAGAAATAACAAAGAACACAATATGAAAAATTGTTCTAGTTACTTGTTTCATCTATCGATTAGTTTAGAACATGGATGTGCTAAATCTGTGGCTCTAAATTAAAATACTCCTAATTTTTAAAATCATCAAAATAATGGCTTTCAACCCACCTCAAAAGCTTCAAATGCCAAGTTAAGTGTATTCTAATATTTTTTAAGTTTAAAATTTTCTGATGTAAATTTCAAATATCAATTGGTTTAGAACAACGAACAAGCATGTTATCTCTACCATAACAATTTTATTTTGAAATTTTTAAAATAGAGGCAGATCGCAATTTCTTTGATAAGGATCAGAAATAAAAGTAAATACCGCATAATTCATATATTTATAATTATTTTCATTAATGGCTACATCTGATTGGGCAGTAATTCTGTAAGAAAAAGTAGGGTTACAGCATTACGTGTAGCCTGCATTTCCTTTATTTCCTCCTCGTAAAAAAATTTAAAATGTCATAAAATGATTTCGAATAACCTAAAAATTCAAAATATTTGATGTGTTACGATAACACATCACATTTTTTTTTGGTTTTCGGAAGAATTCTGTGGAAAAAATTGCGCCTAGACCATAAGTAAAGACAGGCCATAAGTAATGCCGCCACTCTATATCAAAAATTCTAAATGCGAGAAAAAAAAGATTTTAATAAAGAGAAAATTAAAAAGTTTTAAGCCTTACTGTAATTTTTAGTTCGATTGAAAGAGATTTCAGATTAGGGTAAAGTGGTACAAGTTGGACAGTGTTACAAGTTGGACAATGATACAATTTGGACAGGGCTTTTTTCTTTATAAATTTAGTACTTCATTTTTATTTGTATATTTTTAATGCTTGCTTCCTTGTGCTTCAAAACAAATTTTGTACTGTATTTATCAAGAAAAAAGCCATGTAGAACTTGCACCGGCGAATTGTCCAACTTGTAACACTAATTCCAAATTATATCACTGTACCCTACCATTTAGTTTTTAACTGATTAAGTTAGGAGAAACTGGGACACCATCGAACACGGGGTAGCACCAAACACTGCGATTTCTTAATTAGATATTAGACTTCAAAAGACGAGACCTGTATGAATTCATAGATACAAGGACGTTTGTCCATTGAATAAATGCAAGTAATGCAAGTAATGTAATGTAAATGTAATGCAAGTAATGTAAAGTGTAATGCAAGTTGTTTATAAATAAAAAGCGCAGTGTTCGACGTCACCCCATGTTCGGTGGTGCCCCAGTTTCCTCTACATATTTTTTTATAGATTAAAATTAATTTTTTCTCGCGAATTTTGTATTCTTTTACTATTTAATTGCAATATGACTCCAGTAATGTTAGAGCATAGAATTTTCAAAAACCATTAAAAAATCTGTAAAATTCCAAATTAATGTTAGGGGAAGGTACCCTACCTTCGAACGTTTATGCTTTCGAATAATATGAATATTCTTTTATTTTTCCCAAGAGATTTACATATTTTTATTAAATATTAGTTAGCTTATCATCAATTATTGATAATTAAGTGATAATTGTGTATAAGTCTCTGGGAAAAATAAAAGAAAATTCACATTATTCGAAGGCATGAACGTTCAATGGGAGAGTACTTTCCCCTAGACTTTTAAATTGCTTTTGTAGTAGGGTAAGTGTGCCAAATTTCGGCATAGTTGCATGCAAGCGTCAAAGTCTCAAGTTTGAAATGTAATATTTTAAATACAAATTGATTTTTTTTATTCTTTCTTCTGGAAGAGTGTTGCTTGGAACCTTGTAAAGAGTTCACTGTCTTTATTTACTCTAAAATCATTCCTAATATATTTTAAAATGAATAAAAATATAGACATAGCTTTGGTACCCTATTTCGGCCACCTTCATTCTCATAGTTCCTTGCCCTTCGGAAATTCTTCCAATATCTTTTTCACGTCATCTCGTTTGTCGTTGCTACATTTTTTGTTATTCTTCTGCATTGTATAATCTCTAGAGTATGTAAAAACTAAAAATTCATGGAAATTTGAGGAACAAAAACGGTGGCCGAAATTGCAAGCTGGCCGGAATTTGGCACACTTACCCTATGTGGGCTAAGAACCTGAGACAACTTTTTCATAAGAATAAATCAGAAAACCCAAATGTATTTATATTAATAGAAGCTTACTGTATTACAAAATATTTGTGAGTGGATGAATTTAGATTTTACAACATTGTAACATTGCCCTTACATTTCATTTTGAATTGTTTGATCGTTAACATCAACACAAAATTTTAACAGAAACCGTGATAAGATACTGAAAATCTGTCGAATGCATCATTATGCGTATAAACTCGTTAAAATTTTCTCTGTTTCACTGTCCGTAATGACTTTATCCCGGAAAACTCTTGTGAACTACATTTTCTCCTGCAATTGAATGGAAAAAAAAATCTTGGCACTATATATACTGTGTCAACATTGGAGGGTTCCATCACCCTTCCTGGGAAAGTATGTCTTCACAGATATATCCACAAATCCATTGAATCCATATTCCAAGAATGGATAGATGGGGTGAAAGGTGCTTCAATGTTTTGTTTCATCCCCCTGCACCCAATATGCGTGATAATAATAGAACATGGGAGAACAAAGTCCTAATTGATTATTTAGAGTTCCTTGAGTATCTGCTGTGCATTTTTGAATTGACTCTGGTGTGTTCCTCTCCTGGGGAATGGGATGAGGATATATGCGTTCCCACAATATACAAATACATGTATGAATATATAATTGGGCTGATTGATATGCCTCTTATGATATATAAGCCAATGTCATGGAGGGTGTGGTCCTTTGAAGAAGTAATTAGATTTGATGGAACTTAATTAAGAGATTGTCAATTGGAAGGTAAGCAGAAAGGTGCCTCCTGAATACAAACATGCACATGGATGGGACTTGTCCTCACAACAAACCCCCCTTACTAAGAGCCAAAACCGAAGTGAATAGATTGGGTGTACATATGTGGCGACATTCCATATTATTATCATCTCCTTTAATTGAAATCTCACCCAGTATTTATGAATCAATTTGGGGAATGAATTTCAAAATGCCACACATATGTGCTGTACATACAATATGATGGGCATCTAAGTGAAATCGAACTAAAGTCAATGCAAGAGGTGGTATAGGTCAAGAATGAAACTGGGATGAATCGATGATAAGTTGGGGGGATTGCACCAGGTTTGGGCCACCACGTACAATATTCCTCATCACTTGGGAGGGTAATGAACTTTCAAATTCAACCCCTTTGCAAAATGTTTATATGGTAATCAATAATTTCAGAGAGAACCCGAGTATACACAAATGAGTTTCTGGTGCGTAAACCCTTCACCAATTCCCGTTTTCAAACTGCACAAAATGTTGAAAAGTTATTTACATCGTTTTAACTTATATGCGAATAAATATAGGTATGAAGCGTCGTTTGTGGGATGATATGTTGGTGCAAAATACTACACACATTTGGATGTTTGTATGCCAATGGTGTGGAGGTGAAGAAAAAAAAAACCTCAGGTATTACATGTTCAAGTCGTGATGATTTAATATTTATACCCACAAAATATTAATCCAGTTTCGAATTGAATAGGGGTAGCAACTTCAGGTACAATTTTTCAATTGATGTGAAATAGAAATGAAAGCTCAAGTGGGAACTTTCCTCAAGTACACAAGTGTACAATACGTTTTTGAATTATTGCGTAGTGCGTATTAGGAAATAGAGGGGCACTACAACTCTATTGGGAATTAAGTGCAATTTAAAAAAAATATATATATAAGAGCTGCAGTGATGTTGATTTAAGAACAACAAAAGCTTTCAGGCTTTCAGATATATTCATGAACCTGTTACATTGACCTATGTTCAGCACCAAGGTCAATATAAAGCTCAAAAAAGAGTTTTGTATCACAAAATTATGGGTACTGCATCAAATATCGGACATCGCTCATATAGGCCCCAAAACCCTAAGTTTGGTACCTAATATTCTTTATTCAAAATGAAAGTTCTTGTTACTCCTTTTTATGCGTGTCATTTAGAACCTTAACAGAGAGACAACTTCTTCCGGATACATTAGGGGTGCTAATCTTTTCTGGATTAAGGAACCCACAATATTGTTCGCCAAAGCTTTCGACTCTGCTGCACTGTCCTTGGAATTTCGAAAAAAAGCTTTGTCAAATTAACAAGAAAAGTTTGTCAAAATCATGTTCTTCCAAACAGAATGTGGAAAAGTATTGTTAAATCGGCGGTTAATTCAATTTCAATATTTGTAAAACATTGTGAATGATAGCGTATATTGAGTTACAACAGACCATGCCTTAGACAAACTTACGGCTTAAGCCGAGAGACGGATTAGTGGGAAACTGATGGAAAGGTAGTCAAATCATTATTCTGACTATAATTACGCTAAGCCGTCTCTAAGATTAAGTCGTTGGTGTGTCCAGAGCATTAATCAGTCCCATTGCACCGCTCACTGTTGTATTTATTGTTTGTCTATTTTCTGTTTTTAATTATTTTTAAATATTAAAAAAAAATAAATTAAATAAATACAGAAACAAAGTTAACAAATAGTAAAAAAATACAAATACGATCATCGTCGATGAAAAGGTCCAATTTTTTGACTTAAAAATTTTAAAGAAATATTTGAGATCTTTTTATGTGAAACTAATGAATGAACGATTTTTAGGATGATCAAGAAAAAACTGAAAAATACTGTTTTCTACAAAATTTTACCAGTGAACCTCCACAAAGAGAGCAGTATTATAATCCCTAGACTTTGATTTATATAAATTTTTCGACGCCTTACTTCCTAATTAAGGGGTTGTATTTTGGTAGAATTTTGAAGCCGGCCGTTACCATCGGATAAGTAACTTTTATCCGAAATCAATTTTATTAATTTTCAGCTACTTTTAGGAATATTTGGAGTGATTTAGGAATCAGTCGGAATCGTCTGTGAATCGGTAATAGTAAATTATACAAAAGTACTTTTGAAGTATAGCATCCAAGTCACGAGTTCGAGCATTTCGCAAAGCTTGGGATGCTTTGCCACCTTTTTTATAATAAAATATTTTCTTTCATTTTAAATAAAATTTGAGGAAAAAAAGTAAAATTTTTAACGATCATCTTTATCCTGTAAATTTTTACTAGTTCGAAAAAGAATTATTAAATTCCTATTTAACACGGGCTTCATACCTAATGCTAAGCTATATGGCTTAAGTTCTCTCTCAGACAGTGAAAATTTCTTGGAAAATTGAAAATTATTGAGAATTTAATATTAAGGGTGAATGATGCATTATATTCTTAAAAAACACCAAGGGAATTGCTTAGTATTTAGGATTTTGAAATCTTCGAGAATCAGGCTTAACTTTTAGCCCGAAGATCGCTTAAGGGAAGCTTAACATGTTCTGAAAGCTTTCAAAATTCCGGTCTTTTAACTTTGGTTCTATCCAAAGATTTTAGAAAACTATATCTAATTTAGAAGTAGCGCCCGTATTTGACGATAGAACTTTAGGAACTTTATAACAGAAATGACTTGTATTGCTACATGTCTAATGATGCTATTCCAATGAAATATGACCATGTTTTTTTTAGCACATTGTTATTCTCAAGTGCTTCTACATAATCGACCTTTCTTTGTATTGGTTCCTATCACGACTCTTTGGTAATTTCAGAATACGGCGAAAACTGGGAGGAACCAGTCGCGATAGAAACCAACCCAAAGAAAAGTCGGTAATGCAGAAGCACTTAAGAACAGTAAAGTACTAAAAAACATATGTCCATTTTTCATTTGAACAGCACCATAACTCTCCATTAGCACATATAACACACAATTCGAGATACTTTATCGTATTTCGAACGGAAGTGATTTTTGCTTCAAGTATAGGGGTGGGCTTTCAGGCTTCGCATATACTCTGGCTTCGAACTTTTCATAATTTCCGTATTCCTTTACTGAATCTCCCTAGCTATGGCAATGTATTTAAATAACTGGTCTTAAATGATACACTTCCTAAAAAATAGATTAGATTCATTAAAGGAATATGGGAAAAATATGAAGGGCTTAAACCCAGAGTATGTGCGAAGCCTGAAAGACTTCCCTAACATGGTACAAGTGTCAATTTGGACAACCTTACAATATATCTGAAAATAATCGTTGTAACCTAAGTTGTAGTGACTCTTTCTTCAGTCTAATTTTGTGTAAAGGTCTCTACACATTGGAAGTAATTTTCGTCAAAAATTGCTTTTTTGACAGAAATTTTACGTTTCCACCTACAACACTGCAGGCAATTTCCTTCAAAAAAGCAATTTTTGACGAAAATTGCTCCCAATGTGTAGAGGACATAAGGCCTCGACAGACCTGAGGATTAGCTGAGAGACGGCTAAGCGCAATTATATTCGTTATAATGGTACAGCTAATTTTCCATCAATTTTCCACTCAGCCGTCTCTCAACTTAAGTCGTAAGTCTGCCTAGGGCATAAGTTTGTTCCACTCCTTGTCCGTCAAAATTAGATTAATCTTATTTGGATCTGTTATGTTATGACGTTCAAAAGAAGAAGAAGAACAATATGAAAGAGTAGGATAGATATATGTATAAAGTTTGAGAGGGAAAGGGATGAGAATTTAGATTTCATGAAATTTTTATAATCTAAAACGTTCTACCAGTCAGTGCCATAAAGGCTTTGTGACTTAAAATCCTATCTCTCTCCCTAAATATTTATTTTGCTTTTCCCAATTAAACTGTGTCACTGAGTGAGTGTTATCTTAAATGGTGTCTTGTTAGAGACTACTTTATTGCATTTTTCGCTATTTTACTGAGAACAAAAGGGCCGACCATTTCGCGCGTTTATTCGAGTTTCAACAACTCTACGAAAGAACAAAAGAGATGCATGGAAAAAAATGTCAACCAAGCACAATTTTGCTCTCCCATCGTGTACATAGATAGTGACATTCTATATTTGTCCATTTTCGCAGGTTCTCATTTTTTTTTTGCTAGGTATTTGACTAAACCAATGCGACAGCAAAGCATCTAAAGCCGCAGCAAAGCATTTGAAACACGAACGTAAATGAACTCGCAGCTGTTTGCGCTTTACATTTTACAATTTACTAGTTCGGACAATATTTACTCATTGCTATTTGGGATTGTTTGGAAAATTTCAATTTTTCCTTGCACAATTCATCTACATGACGTCCACATATTGAAATAAACCAGCGTTCGGGCACAATGAAATGTTTATCGACATTACCTATCTCTTCGCGGAAAAAAAATAAATGCTGAAAAATTCTATGCGAGAATATTCACAAAGCTATTGTTTTAACTTGTAGTTAGAAGTTAGTTTGAAATTGAAAAGCGGACTGAAAGTTGGGGAAAATCCATTCGGAAATTGGGTGTTATTTTATTTTACTTTTATTTATTTATTTTTTTTTTAGAAAAGCTTCAAAATGCCACATTATTCCGAATGAAATGGTCATTGGGAAAAAAAAAGTTCTTTCATTCTCAAAAGTATTGACGGGATTGTCCGTTTGTCTGAGTTGTCCGTTAATAAAGTGATTGGGATTTTGAGGTTAGAAAGGTAACGCAATCTTACAATAGAAATTTTATTCCTTTTACCCATGTCATCCTAATAGAATTTTACCACCTTTCACAAACTGATGAATAATTCTCAATTCATGTTGGCATCTAAAACCTGATGCATGCCTCTCTAATTCTAAAAGCTTTTTTGCCATACTCAATCTCACCTCTATTCGCTGTGCAGATAAATTGATGAATTTTTCTAATACATCATCATGATCTCGAGTCACACAAAAAGTCACGGGAGCAGTAGGAATTCCATAGAAATGCAGAATAGGTATATAATATTTTTCGTTGTGGCTCAAAGTTTAAATATCTGATGCCTTCTATTGGCTCAAAGAAATGCAACGAAGAAGATTGCGATGGCATTGCCATGTAACACACATACTCATATGAGGATGGTGATCAAGAGAGTAGATTGAGCCTTTCAGAAGACGAAGAATAATAATCCAAGTTCAAAATGTAATCGGTCACTGACTCAAAATTCCATTAAACTTTTATTATATGCTATAGCATTCATTATAATGAACATAATTTTCGCTACACGAAATACAATTTTGATCTTTTACTTCCTTTTCTTCTCTCTCAATTCACTCCGCGAGAATGATTGATCACTTTAGATAATAAAGCAATTAACGTTGTATTTAAAATGCCAATTGCATACGTCCCTAAAAATTTTCGTATACTCTCCTCTTGGATACATCTAATGCCTTACTGGATGCATTTCACACATCATTCATACAGTGGTACCTAAAGAAATTGGAACAAGTATCATTTGGTGGTACCTAGTATTATTATGACGATTCCAATCACAAAAAAATGATTACGATAATTTTTCTTAGGTTTATGGATATGGGTTTATTTAGACAAAGTATATTTGCTTGAAAATTTGAGCGGAAATTGTTGTCAGCGCCACTTGTGGGAGAAAACAGTGCCCTCTTTCGGAGAAAAGGGTTGTCAGTGTCAGTAAGTAAAAATTAATCCATTGAGGTCTCTCAAAAGAAATCAAACAATTTAGACCCTCTTCGGAGAGATTTAAGCTACATAAAAAACTTATCGATATTGATAAGGGGAAGTACGGCTACTTTGAGTTGTGGGGCTACATTGATATACAACTTTTTCGCATATTTCTAAAGCTGGGCTTTAACATATTTTAATTTAGATAGACCAAATAATTGTGGTTCTCATTTAAATTATGCCAAGGCCCAGCTTCTTTTAGAAATATGTGAAAATGTCGTAGGTTTATCAATGTAGCCTCACAACTCAAAGTAGCCAAAGTATCTTCCCCTATTTGTTTATGACTTTTACAAAAATTTTCACTAATTGACTATGACTTATGTATGTATTATGTATTTTAATGTAAAACTTTTAATATAAATTGAACATGGCGTAGAGGCCATGTTCAATTATCGCACCAGAATCATTCTCAGAAGAGATAATACATCGTAGTAAATAAGTAAGTTTTTTCAGGAGTGTTCTAGGGTAAAGTGATATAATTTGGAATTAGTGTTACAAGTTGGACAATTCGCCGATACAAGTTGGACATGGCTTTTTTCTTGATGAATACAGTACAAAATTTGTTTTTAAGTACAAGGAACCAAATTATAAAACTAAAGCATTAAAAATATACAAATAAAAATGAAGTACTAAATTTATCAAGACAAAAAGTCCTGTCCAAATTGTACCATTTTACCCTAATGATATCTTGAAGCAATTCAGTAAAATTTAAGAAAAAGAACTGCTTGGTCATATCGAATGGTATTGTCTGAGAGACTACTTAACATAATTATAATCAAAATATTATTTAAACTACATTCCCACTAAGCCATTGTTTAGGGTATTACTGAGGATAAATTTATTAACCCTCTTAAAGTCCAATTTTTAAATATGCGAGAAAAGTAGTGAGATCATTTTTTCTAGCCTTATTGTCCAATAAACTAAAAAATTCCATCCATACTTCTTTATCTCTTTTAGTTTAGGGGTTTCAAAACAAATTTGAAACCGTTTTCGCTTTTCAAATTCACATTTTTAGTTTTTTTAAATTAAAATTTACAAAGTAGAACGACATAACTTTGATTAAAAAATAAATCTATTTTACTCAAATTACTATAAATCGGTATTTTTTGGAAATTATAAATGAGATTCTTTTACACAACAATTTTTATCCAACTTTTCTCTGGCCTGTCACATAAAACTGGAAATAGTAATGAAACGAAGAATCAAAATTAGTCCAAACCTTCAGAAGATGTCAATAAAACTATGATCGAGGGCACTAGTATAGCACTTTTATATAAAAAAATCTCTTACGCGGTTTTCAGACAAGAGGTTTATCCCAGTTCCCGAAGGTCTCATAATCCTAAATAGTAATAAATATTATTGGTTTTTGAGGACGTAATTGATCATTTGCCCTTAATAATCCAATCTTAACATAATAACATAACATACTTATCCGGAATATAACTAACATAATATTTAGTTTAGTTTAGTTCATATGATTTTTGAAGATTTGCTTTCTTTGTTTTTCTGACCACAAAGATTTTTTTAAATATCACATCATTTTCAAGTTGAAGTACAACTACTTACCTTTCCAACGGATGTCCATTTATTAAGTTCTGTACATTAGAACCGGAGGAATAATTTATAATATGAGACAAAACAGCAAAAAAATAAATAAAGAAAGTGACGTATAGGAGCAAAACCAAGAACAGATTCTTGATCAGGAGACTCGACTCTACCTAACATACTATGTGAGTTCCGTATGCCAAAAAAAGTTGTCAATTTGTTGAATAGTATTATTCAATCCTAAACAACAATTTCCTAAAAAATCAGGTTTGATGAGGAATTAGAAGAGTTAAGCCAGATAGCTAAACCTTAGGTCTGAAGCTCGTATTAGGTCATAAGCCTGTATTATTGTAGCAGTAAATGTGATTTTTGTGATGGTACCCTGGAGTGACTCTTAAGTGATAGAGAGTTAAAATGACAAAGTAGAACCCTAACAGGGCTTTCATATAGAAATAAAGTTAAATACCAAAAAGTTTAATAATGATGGAATATTATAGAGGAACTGAGCTTTCATGCAATGGAGAGTTCTAAAAAAAGGGTTATTAGTCTTATATTACAAGAATGAGTTGTCAGTCCTACTTTCTGTGAATTTAGGTGTAATGGAGCTTACTGTACGCGATTTGAACACCTTTGACGCCAGAAAGTGTCTGGATTATGAAAAGGATTTGAATCCGGGACCCTTATACGGACTTCATACTTAAGGCTTAGCCATGTGGCTTAACTTCTCTAATTTCTTATCGCAGTCAGGATTTTTCTTCAAAAATTTTGCTTTGAAATTGGAATATTAAGGGTAAATCATTTATTATATTCTTAAAACTCCTCGAGTGGGTCAGTGGATAGAGTAGTAGCTCTATGACTGCGAGGTCTGGGGTTCAAAGCTGAGCAGCAGCAGAAAAAGATTTCTCATGCCATATCGGCTTTGAATTCGTCCAGTGAATGAATGAATAGTAATGTCAATGGTGCATATTGACAAAAAAGTGAACCGCCTAAACAATAGAGGCTGGTACGAGAACGAGTTTCGATGTGAAAGTGGTACTTCAATCGAAACAAATATTCGCTGTCACTGATCCCAAACACACACCGAGAAGGGATGCTGTGATATAGTAACGGCACTGACTGCTCACAGAGCTGTGATATAGAGCGGCTACCCGTATCGGAGGATAAGATAGAATAGGAGTGGGGAAGCATAAGGGGCCCAATTGGTGGCCTGGATGCATCGGAATATCCGAACTGGAGTGCTGACCCCTGGCAAAATCTTATCTTATCTCTTCTTAAAAACAAAAAAATAGGTTGCTTTTAAAATTTTAGGACTTTCGAGAACTAGGCTAAAGCGGTCTTTAGACTAGTGGTTTAGCCCAGTTCTCGAAGGTCTTAAAATCCTGAATAGCGATCATTTTATTGCTTTTTGATAACCTTATAAGTCACTAATCTTTAATAATCCACTCCTAAATTACATTTTTCCGAAAATCGTAATTGACTTCAGACCAAAGACTTAGCCATATAGCTTAACTGCTCTAATTTCTTATTAATCACGATTTTTCGAAAAAAATTAATTTAGGAGTGGATTATTAAAGATTAGTGACCTAAGGTTATCAAAAAGCAATAAAACTGCTCGCTATTTAGGATTTTGAGACCTTTGGGAACTGGGCTAAACCTCTAGTCTAAAGACCGCTTAAGCCTCTAGGCTAAAGACCGCTTTACATCATTAAGCGGACGCTGTATATTACTCTACTCATTGCCAGCTTGAAATTAAAGTTTCTAAAGTAAAAGCTTAATTGTAACCAATATACAACTGTAGGGGAAAGTGCGCTACCTTCGATCGATTTATGCTTCGCAAAAATCAGTTTTTCAATGTGTTATAAATGAATTTGGTCCATTATAATACTATATTTTAATCCATAGGGAACATAGAGAAAAAATTAATTGTCCGAAGATTGAGTTGTCTGAAGGTAGCGTGATTTCCCTTAAAGGAAATTATGCTGTTTTTTTTTGTAGTCAGCGTGACCAACGTAACCCCTTAAGGGGTTAGGTGGGTCTCGAAGAATAAAAAAAAACTCATATTTTCTCTATTTTTTTCAATGTTTTTATTCAATTTTTTTATTATTTAATTTTAAGTAGCTTTCCCCTACTGTGTCTATTCCTTTGTACCCCACTGTATACATATTGGTGCTTCGACAAAATGACTAGAATTTTCTATTGGAAATACTACTCATCTCATTGCGGAAACCGTCCAGTTTTATTTGGACTCATAGATTAAAATGCTCCGCTGGACAGGTTTTTCAGTGCTGACAGAATGTCTTGAATATTATTCAGGATGTAATTTATTTGCTCATGAGTGTCACACATCTCACCGTCAATTATATATAAATTTTTTTTGTAACTTATTAGAGTGTGTAACTTTTTTTTCGTCACACGTACGTGTGAATGAAAGGCAAGACGATGGAGTCTCTTATTAATATTTAAGTGAAAGAAAACATATGTCATGTTAATTACGCAGTGTTTCAGGGAGACAATCTGCACGACAAAGAAATGCATTCGAATTGCAATGAAATTTTTGTTAGGAAAAAAACAACAGTTAAAAACATATCCAAACATTAATTTTCTGAGATCGCACGCTTTCCTACTTTTTTTTCTGGAAAAAAATATACACAAAAAGAGATTTGTAAAGATAACAAAAAAGTGTGTAGATACAGGATATTAAACAAATGGCAATTTGAAAAGAGAAAAAAAAACAACATACTCTTCAAATTGCCATTTCAACCTGTTTCCATTTGTTAAAAAAAAAACGCACGAATAAATTTTTATCGTAATTATAGCTGTGTTCGCAAAAGTTGGTCGAAATGAGTAGATTTCGTGTACAAAACCTATCCCAACAAAGTAAGAATTGAGACAGGTTCAATGACCTAAGCCGAAGTCTTTTTGGTGTATAGTTTTTTCTCTCTGCTGATGTTCGTGCTTCTCTTTCTTCTATATTTTTGTCGTCACTGTATTTGCTTACATGCGTAGAGAAAACTTGTGATTGGGTCGTGCTCGAGGCAAAAATGTAACGTCGAAAATTTTCTTTCTGCGGATGGTACTTTGGGCAAAAATTTTGCAGTCAAACCGTGCCATGGCTTGTCTTGCAAAAATAATGGGTATTGCGTGAAAAAAGGGGGAAAAATCTTCTTTACTCATTGTACAAACTCTCTTGAGAAGATAATATACATACTTTTTGAGCTATGTGTCTTCTTGCACTAAAAAATAACAGTTTTTTTTTGTGCACAGAAACATTTTTTTTTTGAAGGCATTTTTCTTCCACTTTTAGACATGCACTTTAGAGAAATTACATATCTACTGAATATGCTATGAAAAGAGATGAAAATTATTTGAAATTATTTGCAAAATTAATGAAATTTTCAAACGGTCAGTTTAAAGCAAGATATTCGAAAATGCACTGAACAGTAAGGGCCTTGACAGACCTGAGGATTAGCCGAGAGACGGCTTAACATAATTATACTTGAAATAATGATTAAACTTCATTTCTATCACTTTCCGCTAAGTCGTCTCTCGGCGTAAGTCGCAAGTGTGTCCAGGGCATAATATAGAAAATCTTCCTAAGTGATTAGTTCCTGAGATGAAATCACCTTGCGTCACATTATTGCGCCTTGCGTCCCAGTTAAAAAAGGAATAAAGATTTTTGGTCAGTAAATAACGTAATACGGGCTTCAGACCTAAGGCTTAGCTACCTGGCTTAACTCCTCTAATTCCTCATCAAGCATGATTTTTTAGGAAATTCTTGTTTGGGATTGAATATTAAGTGCAAATGATTCATTAGATTTTGAAAAATCAATAAAATTGCTTGTTATTAAGATTTGTGAGACCTTCGGGAACTGGGCTAAAGCTCCAGTCTGAAGCCGGCCTTAGTATTGGATTATTAAGAAAGAATGGCTAACTAGATTCTGAAAAAGCAATAAAACTGGTTGCCATTTAGGATTCTGAGACCTATGGGAACTGGGTTAAACCTCTAGTCTGAAAATCGCTTAACGGTGATCAGTAGAATTCAGCAACACTCTGATAATACCATATGACAAATTTCGTTCAAACCCAGTATGGGAATTCTGTAACAATATGACCAAATCATATAACAAATATTCGAATATTAAAGTCCCATGCGAGTAATGAGCGCCCACTGATAAAAGCTCCGTAAAGCTCTTAACAACTAATATGTATCCGATATTCAATTTCTTCTTCCAAATTTACTACTTAAAATTTTTAAATTACCGACATAATATTGTCCAACTTTTTCAAAAATCCTCTCAGGACAGTTTTTTGAAAATGTGATTCTGTAACAGTGATATTGTCATTTAAGCTCAAGTGTTAATGTCAAAAGTCATACAGTATTTGACATTTTTGGTAATTCAAATAACAATGAAGTTTATGAAAAAAGGGGTATTTAAGCACCCCAGGGGTGACATGATAACTTATTTTCGATACTATCGAAACACATCCAAACTGGGATTGATCAGTGAGATCTTTTTCTTAATCATCTGTTTCTCTATTTTTTTATCTCCTTTTTTCTTTTTGTAAATTTGTCGTGTGTCGTTGTAAATTTACCTGTGGTATCTCTAAAAGATACCCAAAAATGATAAAAATCGCTAGACGCATTTCAAGCATGGTATGTTAATATGGTCCCAGGGGACTTATAGGGGACTTATAGTCCCCGGAAGTTTCCAAGTTGCTATTTCTAACCGTTTGGGACGGACAGACAAACATCGTGACGTCAAAAAATTCGAAATTTCGAATTTCCAAAATTCTCCTAAAATTTGGCTCCTTAAGGGTAATTAGTGGAAATAAGAACTCAAAATTGAAGGATTAAATATACTGCTCTCTCTGTGGAGTTCGAGCAGTAAATACACAAATTTTTTTTTAAGTTCAAAATATTTACAAATTACAGTGCCCGCTCTCTAATCCGGATCGCCGTAATCCGTACGAGTTGTCGACGGTTACATTTAAAATCATATTGAGGTTATGTATGCATGTGTGTTCAGCAATGAGAATGAATTAACCTGTGAAGTTTTTGGTTAATAAATGAAGTATAATAGCATAGATTTCTCTAATTATCTTTTTTGAATCTATTTTAAAACTTTTATACTAATTCTACAAAAAAAACTTGTATTATGTTTCCAATACGTTGAAAAAAATCAGAAAAAATCCATCCGGATTAAGAAGCGGACATCTGTCACATTGTCTCCCAATCATCCGGATTATAAAGCGGACACTGTATTTACAAATTTTGTTTTTCTTAATTATATAAAATATTTTCAAAAAAAAAAACCTTTTTGTTTCTATTGATTCGTGCAGTAAAATTTATAAGATTATTGTAAATAATATATGGTTGACGTTCTCATTATTAAAAAAAGGCCAGTAAGCTTTTATTCCCGTTCTTTTTCATATTGACACTAGTTTACGAATTTTGAATCACAATTTTAAATTAGTTTTATCTTTATCTTTATTTTGTGTAAAGCACACATTTTCGAAAATCGAACTATGCAAAACCGCTTCAATACACTCATATCGATAGATCTATTGCATATTATTCATAGTCGACTTAGAATTATATTGCACCTAGAAGTATGTTGTTCCTGGGGGACTGACGCTCTACAACTCGTGAAAATTTGGTGATTATCTGATGTCCGGATGACACTACAGTAGACTCACGCTAATTCGGCTCTTTTAAGATCGAGCTACATTTTAATTCGGACTGCAATTAAATTCGAAAAAAATTGTTGACATTTTTCAAGTTTAATTATGATTATCAAATGAAGCCAATATGTTCAAATTTGCCATGGTTTGTCTTAGTTTTGATGTAATTTTGCATTATTAATGGGTTTTCATGAAATTTCCAGTATATATGAGCATGTAAACTCAATATATGTATGCAGATCAATAAAATATCGTTGCATTTCAAAAAGTTTGTCGTTCGAATTTCTCATTAATTCGGGTAGAATTTGGTCCCAAATGCTCGAATTTGAGAGAGTCTACTGTATATATATATTTTTTTAAACTTTACTTACACGTGCAGTAATAGTAATCGAGGAAATCGCCAACTTCAGGCCTTCTGAAAAGTTATCATTCTATGTTAGAATAATATGGATATCAAATAGAACCGTCAATATGTACAATGTACATATTAAATTGCAAAGTTCTTTAAGTTTTTTTAATGTTTATTTTATTAAAGCAATCTGCACATGAATACAAAAGGGAGTACAATGAACTTTATGAGGGATAAAACAAAAAAACAGGCGACTTGCTGGTTGATCTCAGGTATCAAATTCATTCCAGAATCTATAAAAGCAAGAATAGGTCTGAAGCTCCTTAAGTGTCCAAATTCCCAAATTTTACCCTATAGAACTTTTCAGAGAAGATTTTATCAATCCAGTACCCAATAGTACTAAAGTATCAAAAATATTTATCAGGGTAAACCTCAGCGGAGCATTTTTATATTGAGATATGGACTTTGAAACAAAATGCTCTATTTTATAAATGACCAAAATAGTTTATTCCTTCATCTTTGTCGTTTACATGGTTTTATAAAAAAAAAAACAAAATTTAAATCTTAATTTTTCTCAATTTCAAGAAGCTTGCATAAAAGCTCTTTTTTGAATTGAATATCTCGTTGATATTATCTTGGTCCCACAATTAAAACCATTGTATACAAAAGATTAAATTTAAAATAAAATTTAATTTTTTTTTAAAAATTTCGAAAATTTCATGAAATTATTAAAGTTCGCAAAGTAAGGAGCACCTTCTCTGCACTATATACTATGTAAAATAAGTGTATGATTCTTTAAAATGTTAAAGAACAAGATGTATGTTGTATGGGTGTGATGATGAATGATGATAATAGCGAATTAATTCTTCCAAGAATTTAGATGGCACTAATCTTATATACCCTACTCACGCCATCTCCACACAATTACTTTAATATGAAATTATTTATTGGGATGTATCACAATTACAGCGTATGAAGTTCAAGTTAAAAAGCTGAGTGATAAAAGTTTTATTGTTTTCTACTGAATACATACGCACATTCTGCGTGGAAATGTACTAAGAAAATAATGTAAGAATGTGATTAGATGAGGCATTGCTGTCTTGTAACTAAGCACATTATGAATTATTAAAAAATGGTAATGTTTTATTAGCTAAAATGTTTCAGCTGGCAAAAAATTGTAATCTGACGGAAATGCAATTAGGGAGAACTTAATTTTACGATTATTCTATATTCTCTCCCTATTTGTCAGAGTGTGTGCAGCTTATGTAATATTAACAATGCATCCACGCATGCATTATGCCACTGTGTGAATATAGATTTTCACAAACATAATGAGGGGTTGGCTTATGCGTGAGGAGAATTATGTGTGGGGTCTCGCTGATAATGAGAGATTAGATGCTTTGGCAGGGAAAGAGGTGGATGTTTGAGAATTGAAATTTTGCACCAAAGAAATGGACAAGGAATCGTGAAAATGCGCACAGTAAGACATCCGCTTAGTAATTTGAGTCTTTTTCCCTTCCTATACCAAACGGTCCCACAGGAAAAATAAAAAGCAAAATGGGAAACGCATTGTAAATTTCCTTTATTGAATTATTGCAAAAAAAAGGCAAGAGAATACGTAAGTGAATGAGATGGTGCAATTTGAAAATTCTATTTTCTCTTCATTCAATTATTCAAAACGATAACCGTTATTTACACTTTTAGAGAAATTATAGGTTGGCTAAATCTACAATGTCAATGACAGTTGACAGCATATATTGTGACCTGTCAGATTCCTAGTTTGACATTTGTCGCCACTCTTCGAAGAATATGTCAATCAGATTTGGGCGCGACTTTCTTCGCGAGACGAATCAAGCATGGTGCTGATGGACACACTACCTCTGCACAGATATCGAAACACACTCAAATCGTTTGCTCAATGATTGACAGACCAAATATTTATTTTGCATAGCAATTAGATAGATTGGATGTCCTCCCACTACTTGACAAGAGCTGCTTAATGCCTGTCCCTGCACTCACCACTGGATCTCCCAATGGAGATGGCACTGAATAAAATAATGTTATGTACAAAAGTCAACCATCAAGCACTTAGCTATACAATTTTTGAGATATTTTTAGATTATTTAGCGATAAAGCGACAAGAAATGAATATTCATTCCATATTGTGACTGAGAAGAGAACAAATAGTAATTGAATTTATCAAATTGATTTTTATTTCTTTCTTTTGTTGCTCGAACTCAAAGAAAGAGCAATATAGGGTTGAAGAAACGCCTATTGGTAGGAGAAAGTACTCTTTGTTCGAACGTTCATGCCTTCGAATAATGTGAATTTTCTTTTATTTTTCGAAAGAAACTTATACACATTTTAATTAAATATTAGTTAGCTTATCAATAATTATTGAAATTTATGTATAAAGTAGTCTTCAGAATAGAGGTTTAGCCCAGTTCCCGACGGTCTCAAAATCCTAAATAGCAACCAATTTTATTGATTTTTTTTTAGAATTTAATTTGTTTAATTATTTGTTTTTAATAATCCAATTCTAAGTCAATTTTTTCCAAAAAAAATTTATTGTTGAAAAATTAAAGCAGTTAAGCCATATGGCTAAGTCTCAGGTCTTAAGCTCGTATAAAGGCGTCTACACATTGGGAGCAATTTTCGTCAAAAATTGCGTTTTTGACAGAAATTTGACGTTTCCACCTACAACACTGCAGGAAATTTCCTTCAAAAAACCAATTTTTGACAAAAATTGCTCCCAATGTGTAGAAGCCATAAGTCTCTTAAGAAAAATAAAAGAAATTGACATTATTCGAAGGCATGAACGCTTGAACAGAGAGTACTTTCCCCTATCTTTTCGGAAATTGCGAGTTAATGAAGAAAAACGTCATTGTCTAAGGGTAAGGGTATCGTTCACTTGTCAAATAGGGCGCTAGTATTAGCCACACTGTCTCCTTCGATAGCGGCTGAGGGCTCGATGTATTCCCCTCTCATAATACTTGCATTTAATTAAATATAAAGGAGGCTTTCAGGCTTCGCATACACTCTGGCTTCGAACATATCATATCTATCTCATGTTTCTTTAATGAATCTGGGTTAATGCTTTTCAGAGGAAATGTGTAACTTTAAACTAACTAATAAAATATATTGCCATTAGGTCAGACTCATTGAAGGAATATGCAAAAAATAAGAAGTGTTCGAAGCCAGAGTATGTGCGAAGTCTGAAAGCAGTGAGAAAAAGTAAATGTTAAATTTTGGAATCAACTTTACCCCTCGATGCTTAATCCGAAAAACGATCTCTGTTATATGTTAAGTCTAAGATCTCCTATGTCCAGATGACAGCTGTCAAACAAATAACTCAAAAATAACTCAAATTTAAGTGTATCAATGTCACTACCTTCACATTTTCAAAATATGTAGTACGTTTAGTTCACCAATTTTTCAAATGGTTTAACATTATTTAGGTGAACCAAGTTTTATAATGACTGAATTTTTCCTATGTTCCTGAATAAAAATATGTCTTCGTAATATATTTAAAAACAGGGCACCATCCTCTAGTTTTTAAAACATGGAAGCGATGAGTCACATTTATTGAGAAACGAAAAATTTAGTCATTCCGAAGCATGGGCACTTTCTTCTATTACCGAATTTATCGAATAAACAGCAGAAATTTCGAATACTTTTTACAGTTTAACATCAAACACTTTATTTGCTCTACAAAACAAGAAATACTTCAAGGAATCTTGTGTTGCTTAATAGAGTACAGAAGATGGATTCGTGCTACAGAGAAATGTGAAAGTTGAGCAGGCAGCTAATCTGAAAGAAGCCTTTTCCCTCACTCGAGCGTAAGTACGTTTCGTTGTGGGTATATGTTGCTCACATGAAGTATAGTGGCAAATGTGAATTTTAGTTAAACACAATACTTAACCCATAAAGTACACCGTGTGGCATCTCCTAACATAAAAGGGGTCCGCACTGGCTTATACGAACAGTGAATCGAGTTTTCTACTATTTCTTTGGAGAGATCGGTTTTGAAGTTGGCGGTAGAGGCATTAAAATAAATTTAATGTTATCATTTTTTAAGTATCAGTACAAACGGGTTGTAGATACCAATCCGGAATAAAAGGATAGCAAAGTTGATATGACTTCGCCGAACTAAACCTACTTTTGAAGATATAGAAGTTTATTCAATAATTCGAGCATCCCGCGAAGTTTAGCTAGCATAACCACCCCTTTTCTCTGTGTCTTCTCACCAGAGAAATTGAATGAAGAAAAAGTCTGGTGGCAAAAAGAGAAAAATATAAATCTTGTGGCGGGTTAAGGCAAAAAAAAAGGAGAGCAAGATGAAAGAAATCTTTTGTGTAAGTCATTTTACTCTTTGGTTATATTGATAAGAAAACAACTTGTACCAATAAAATGTTGGGAGTTGTTAACCACATAAAGAATGAGAAAGAAACTTGCACAAATACATGGGGAATTATAATGGTGGAAATGAACAAAAACTGACCCACGGAATCGATCATGGCCAAGCATCACAAATGCGACAACATTCCGTTTTGTATTGAGGTGCTCAAGAATACTGAAATTACCAAGTACTCTCGCTCAGCAAACTACTGACGATCATTCTGGATGATTCTTCTTGTTTTGTTTGACAATTGCCAAGGAATGGAGGGATAGACATTGTTATATAGACATATGTATAATACTTGGGATATGGCCTGGCGAGATGGTCAAAGTTTAATGCCTCTTGCACCACTATAAGAAGACACATTGAATATCTGAAATGAAATGTGGAAATCATGGCACAAGTGTGTGAATTTACAAATAATTCGATCAACATTAACTCTGTTCGTGGAGTGTCTCACCAAGGGGCTAATAATGCAATTGGCACAGTATCTTGTTTGTCAAGTTGTTGGTCATCTCAGTGCTTTATTATTCTTGAATTCCACCTAAACGCTTCTTAATAGCTATTTTATCGTCGTACTTGAAAATCTGAAACAAGTCTACCAATAAACACTTTTAAGGTGAAATCTACTTCTTTTTTTCACCCTTTAATTTTTATTAAGGTTTTTGAGCGTCAAATTTATTGATCTGCTCCGCGAGCTTTGAATTTAGCCCTACGACGTGTAATAATAACACCTTAATATTATTTCAAATTTGATAACTATTTAAAATGGTACTTAATACCTCAATAAAACTAATCTAATTAAGATACAAATTTATCTGTAAATTCTATTAGAAATACAGGCCGGAAAATTGAAAAATAAGTAAAATAAAAATAAATTTTATCAGTGCTAAGTAAAAGGTTGTTGCCAACAACTAGTGCTTTGAATTACTTCTTCCTTGCTTAGAGGAAAGTGAGGCAACTTTACTGAGAAGCTTCAACTTTAATCTTCTTGTAATTAGGAAAGAATAACCTAAATTTAGTCCAAATGGAAATCTCAGATAATTTCTGAGAAATGGAGTCATTCTGTTTGTTCGTCCGTTCGTGTGTCCGGCTATCGCGTTCTCTATAAACTAAATTCTTAGAGATAGCGACTGGGGATTTTCAGGAGCCCCCGTAAGTCAACACTGGGACCATTAACATATCCCTTGTTTTGCTCCCGTTTAATCACTCCTAATAACGGTTTTTCAAGGTCAAAAGTTAAAAAGGCTCTAGAGAGCGTATTTCTCAACCGAATGGTATCATATTTGGGTTCCACATATTTGGACATATTTGGACTCCAATCAATTCTGAACTGTGAATGAACTGATTGTGATCTGATAACTATTTTTTATCCAACAATCAATTTTGTTACTTCTCACCTTTTGGGCGATCTTTTAAGCGATTTATGAATCGGTTATGAATTGGTTGTTTTATTAGTAGAAACAATATTTAGTAGTACACTTCCTACCAAATAACATGAAAATCAGTTTTTTTTTGGAAAATCAGTTGAAAAGCAATTTAAAAGTTCGAATGTAGCTAATCTATGAATAAATTTAGTAATTGTGCATTGCATATTATTTAAATGCTTTTTTTCGCAAGTTATTATAGCAGAGTCTGAACTCTAACTTGGCTTGTCCGGAATTCCGCGTATATCCAGTAAATTAGAATCGAAATATTTAAAATCGGAAAGATGAAATGAAACATGTTAACTGCCTAAATTTATTTTATGATCTTTGAACTTCACATTTCCTGTGTAATAGCTTTAAAGCTTAATAGTTTTTAAGCTCACGTTTCGGGAGTTTACATTTTAAAAAGTTTTGCATTTAATATTGATCGTTCTATTGATTTTTTGTTCCAGATTCATCTAAAACACTTCTTACGGGAAAGATGAGGACAAGAACTCTATCTGGCAATAGTTACAACCTGAGAAAAAGGTGTAGTACCGGGAAACATAACAGGGCAGCGGTAGCAACGTTCTCAGTAGTGTATTTTGGAATTTTACTTTGACAAATAAAAAAACATGGTAAATTAAAAATATATCTTTTTAGAACTGCTGAAAAGGCGCTTAGTTGAAAGTCCTTAATTAAGTACTTAATGAAAATACTTTTTATGTCCTTAATACAAACTACTTAATTAAGGACTTTAATAAAGACCTTAATTAAGTACTTAAAATTAAGGCTGAGTCATGGCATATTAGTTTCACTACTTACCACAAAGCGCTGACTTTTGTCTCATTTTCATATATTTTTTAAGTTTTTAGATGTTCTACAACTCCTCAAAATTAAATCTTTGAGTTAAGAACTTATTAAATGCTTAATAAGTACTTAATGTGTTAGCCGGGATGTTCAGCATTTGCAATGTAGCCCCACTGCCCCATAGTCCATATATTGACCACGAAAAACTTCTTCATGATCTTTCATGAATCTGTCTCTTCTCATACTTTCAGAACACAAAAAAAAATTTTGGAACCTATTTGGTATACATCCAATGCTAAATACCTTGACCATGAAACCCAATGGAACCACCGCACCGGTAAATTATTTGAATTTGTATTACTCCAACAAATAACTGCAATGGCTCAAAAATTTATGATAAAAAGACATAACAAACACTTTCAATTTAATCCAGTTTTATAAAATTAATTGCACAATTTAAATGAGAAGCTTTGCGGAATTAATAATTTTTGTGAATAATATAAATTAGTCAATGATTTAATAATACGAAAGTTTTGTCCTATCTTTTCAAAGAAATAAAAAAAATATGCACAAATTTATTGAAAGTGCCCCTTCATTAAACTGCCCCACCTTCCTTTATAAAATTTGTTTATGCAAATGAAAAATGCCATGTTAAGGGTTAAGGATTAGACTATTCTACTTTTTGTCCTCTTATAGTAGGAGAAGTGGGTTACTTTTGAATTGGGACACCTTTGAACTTAGACTTAGAGGGAAGTGGGGCAGCTTTGAATTAGGTACATTTAAAATAGGACTTATTCTGTTATTCTTCTATTTTTAAATGGAAAGGGGCCTTATCAGTATACTAATTTAGCTCCACGCACCAATTGTGAAGCTGAATTATATGATGATAAGGCTCAATTTGATTAAAAATGGGAGAAAAACCTCAATTTTAAAGCTGCCCCACTCCCCACCCCCTATTTGTCTTATTTTTAAAAAGAATTTAAGCTTGTTATAATGTAATTTAATTTCAGGCTTGGTTAGTGGAATTAAATTATATGACGGAAAAAAGCCCAATTTTAAAGCTGACTCAATTCAAAGGTGCCTCACTATCTAATAGATAATTTTCCAGCGAATGGTCCTAAGGAAATATTGGACTGTCCGAAAAAGGCCCATATCTCCCCATAAAGGTCTTGAGATAAGTACTTAATTTCCCGAATTCCAAACCTCTGTGATCCGAAATTAGAATAGGTCTCCATTTAATACCATCTTGTCAATGGCCTTTATAATGTCAAACTAAATTAAAGGATCTGAATGTGGTATTAATTATTTGCGAAATGCAATTAATTAAAGATGATGAAGGGGGTGAGAGGTTTGGTGGCTGTGAGCGGCGCGAACTTGTGACCGAGTTGGCGCAATGTTCCAAAATTGGCATGGCCCCCAGTGAATCGGTGCCGAATATCAGTGTCAATGGCCCAGGTCAGTGCCAAAAACTGGGTGGTAGCCGAAACTGAAAGTTGACTGTTGGCGTAGGTCTGGGAGTCGGGTGTGCAAGAAGTGACGAGAGGGAGCGAATTGGCAGCACAAAAGCGAATTTGCGTGGAGAGCGTCCGCTACCAAAAACAATAACCGGCTTTCATGGGAATTCGCGAATCTCATCAGACTTTGACGCGCAAAGAGAAACCATATGGTGGGCACAATGGCATCCCCTTACCAAGTCCCCCCTTGCTCCTCCGTCCACAGCGATTCATCTTTTTCGCCATTCGTCTTGCACACATTGGACTTCCTCCTGCGCCCCCCCCGGTCGGCCGCTGCCGCCGCCAAAAAAAGAAGCGGCCCAACAATGCGTTGCGCGTGTGCAAAAAAGTGTGTGAGTGTTCAAATTCTGCTGGTTGCAAGTCTCTTCTGGGGCGATTGTAGTGGTACCCCAGAATGGGAGTTTTTCGGTATGTTGGTAAATTGGTAAAGTGGCGAGTGACTTTTGCTTTGAGCCGCGCGCCTCATTTCATACACACAAGGAATCACTTTTATTGGCTTGCACAGCGTGTACGAAAAACTTGAAGGCACAACACAGTCGAAGCTTGGGTTGGAAGAAGGTCACTGACCGCCCCATGAGTTCGCCAAATTCTCTGTTCATTTTTGCCAGGCGGCGAGGTCACTTTGCTGCATTTTTGCTGGAGCTAGTTTATCGGTCCGGACTTGGGAGCCGCCAAGAAACATATTGCGCCGGTCAGTGTCAGAGCGCAATGGAAGTGAAATGCGGATAGCGCCAAATTGGAAGATTAGCGCCCGTAGTTCAGTGTGTGAGCGCAATTTGCCGAAAAGGTCAGCATGAAACAATCTCCACGTCTTTCGCGGATACCCCCCGTATCCCTTTGCCAGTTTAATATTGTTTTTCAGCAGTTGCAATTCCTAAATTGAAGACAATCTTCCCGATTCGCTGAACAAGAAATAAAAGAGGTTACACACTAAAAAGAGTGCCAGGGCAGGGAGGGGAAAATGCAATGGGGCACGGATAAAAAAGCAATGCAAGGAGACCGAAGTTGACTGTTGGCAAAAAAGAGTCCAAGAGCATGGTGGCCGGGCCGAGTATAAACATGGTATAAACGAAAAAAAAAATTTATATATGTGAGCGCACAAATATTTTTTGAGAGCGCCCAACCAAACCGACTATCTCAGTTGTTGGGCAGGCTCCATCGCCACCAGCCTGATGAGAATCAGCGAACCAACAACATGCCAAACCGAACCAACCGGCCAAATGGTCGTTGGCCGCACTCAAGGTCGGCCCCGGTGGATGAAATTTTAAAAATAGATTTTCGAGCGCTTAAAATTGCCTTTTTGAAGTTGCACACACAATACCAGAGGAGCCCACGAAATGTTTTTGCTCTCTGGAGACTCTTGCCAATGCTGAAAATGTCTGTTCAACTTCGCGGTTTTTTCATGCCATAACCCCACATCCCGCACTTTTGGGCCCTTCGGCGTCACACTATTCGCGCGCTCTGATGAGAACACAAATACACAAACCGAACCACCAGTCCAAACAGCCACAGCATTGACTTTGAGATGTTTTGGGGGGGGGGGGGCAATGCGGGGGACCCATGGGCAAAAGGTGGGGGAAATCTAAGAATTGATGATGATTTGACAACAATTGATGCAATTGCGAATTTCAAAGAGTTGAATGTTACCAAGAGATCACCAAGGCACGGGCACCAAAGCGAAAACTCGGGGATCTCGTGGTGCTCTTGGCCAAAGCTGTACTTGATTCTTGCACTCTTGCACAGATGAACTTGCAGCGTGATTAGATAATTGGAGGATGGCATGTACGCTTGGGCTGCTTCTTGACTCCCCAAGAAGGACAGAGACATGGAAAATTATCATCAGATAAATAGAGTAAAATATACTTATTTGGGAGATGACCACACCTTTATGGATGACCAACAATTAGCCATCACCATCTTTTTGTGTTGCCTTATGGTTTCTCTGCAATTACACATTACCTATTGGTGTACTTGAGATAAAATCTTTCTTTAAAATGTAACTTAAAGATGTACAATCCAATTTGGTCATTTATTTTTTAGGGTTTTTGAAAATATTGCAAACTTTATTTTACATTTAAAAAACTAAATAAACTAATTATTAAATTATTAAAAAATAGCCTAGTTCAGAAGTGGGATAACTTTGAATTTAGGACAGCTTTGAAATTGAAATTTTTCTCTTATTTTTAAATGGAATTGAGCCATATCTATTTATGAAGGTAAATTATATCATGGTAAGGCTCAATTTTATTTGAAAGTAGGAAAAATCCCAATTTCAAAGCGTCCTTCAATTCAAAGCTGCCCCTCTTCTCTCTACAGTCATTTCAACAAGAACGAAGTATGTACAAAAACGCTGGCAGCTAAAATTCCGAAAGCAAAATTCTTGAATGGTCAAAATCTTGAAAAAGATTTAAAAAAAATTAAAGTTGTGCGATGACTAAGTTCTTTGGTGAAACGGTTTAAAATCAGTCTGAATTTTTATTGCCTTATAAAGTAAAAAAAAAATATATAAATTCAAAACATTCTAAAGAATTAAAGATTCAAAAGTAATGTTAAACATTAGGAATGTCCTTAAAAATCAACTTGCAAGCCTTAAAGATGATCCATGTAATGAAAGTTCAAAAAGCACACCAAAACCAGAATCATTGAAAAAATCCATGTTGTTTCTAAAGTCCCAAGTACGACCACGCTTGATCTGAACAAAATCGCTGCTTGTCTTAATAAATGTCATAATATTTTTGACCATTTGTCAGCAATTTCTTTTAGGTTAAAAGGCTTTTTCTAAACAAGTTATTTCTAGTCATAAACATTAACTATGCTAAAAAAAAACTTTTATTTTATGAAATAGTAGAATGGTTTAATCGGTTTTCTGTAAGTAAAATACCGTCAATTCAATCTAGCAACACCCGATACGCAATTATCGTATCGGATGAACTTTATAATAAACGCATCAGTTATTTAGAAATTCATTGATTTTGACTTAATTATATATCATGGGAACAGATTTCGACTAAATTTCTAAATTGAATAATTCCGAAAAAATGACGTGCGTCCGTTTTCTTCGTTTATCTATAACCGACTTATGGCCTCTACACATTGGGAGCAATTTTTGTCAAAAATTCCTTTTTTGAAGGAAATTCCCTGAAGCGTTGTAGGGGGAAACGTCAAATTTCTGTCAAAAACACAATTTTTGACGAAAATTACTCCCAATGTGTAGACGCCTTTAGACTTCCTAGACGTCAAACAGTAGATGATATCCGCTTCTCGCTTCCGCTACTTTTCAGTAATGGACATTCATTAGAAATGTTTTCCTTTTCGTTTTTCCTCCCACATATTTTTTTAAATTACTTCAAAATTAAGGAAAAGCTTGAGTTATGGGGCTACATTGATATACGATTTTTTTACATGGTTTTAAGGGTTTTAAAGGAAACTAGGCCTTAAAATGTGATGCTATTAGCTGTACAAAACAATTGTGGACCGAAATAAAATAATACTAAGACCCAGCTTCCTTTAGAAATATGCGAAAAATCGTATATCAATGTAGCCCCACAACATAAAGTAGCCCCATCTCCCCCTATGTGTTTTATGGATTATTTTATAAAGTGGACGAAAAGCTCGCGAGAACAATTCAATTATAATTTTTTATAACTGAAATATTCTTTATTTTTTGCGAATAGATTTATGTAAACTGATAATGTAGTTCATTTCAGTTTATTTTCCTAAGGGTTAATTTTAAGGAGGTTATGTTGCTTCCTAACCTCAAAATACCACAGTATATTTTGTGATGCAAAAACATCTAGGTTTACTTGCCTAATGCAATTCATTATTCATTATTTACTAATAATTTGAAACTTAAATATTATAATCAAGCACGTGGCAACTTGACTTTTTTATATGGAGTTATTTGAAGCCAATTTCCTAAATCGATATCGGACTCAGCTCACAGTTCTCCGAGGAAAAAATGTGTTTAAACGAAAATTATCCCTCGACGCGGTAAGGTATCTCATAGTACGACAACACTTCTCAATTTTTAAAATTATAAATTTAAATCGAAGTATGAGAAAGTGGCTTCAAATTTCAAGCAACTTGTCAGGGGCCTTATCTTTTTAGAATCTCTAAGGCATTTTTTATCGGTTGACCTAAATGTTTTATTTGTATTAAAAATGTACAAGGGGTCCTGGAATTACGCACTTCGGGATTATGCCTAGAGCACAATAACTTTTGTTTGCAAATATGTTTTCAAAATTTTTTATGAAAGCGAGCGGGTTGACTAGATCTAGATTTAACTCACTCTCATTGAAATGTCAAAAACATGTTTACAAAACAAAAGTTATTGTGTGTTGGATATTATTCACCTGACGGGATTATCCGCACACAATTATATATATTTGCCTACCTTTGGGAGCTAAAATTTGTAATAATCACTTGAAAATTTCATAAGTTATTTGAATGAAATCTGCTGCGCTTAGGGGAGACGTGGGAAGATTAGCCAACGATAGCTTTAAGCAGTGGGGTATTACATGTTTTCTTAAAATTTATTCAGCATAAGTCCTTCCTTATTCATTGAAATATTTATCAGTCTGAGTGAAACATGTTTTTCACAAAGCCGAAGAATAAAATAATTTACTTGTTAATTCTGCCCCGGTTTTACCTATGCAAATTTTCAAACCGTACCATTCCGCACGGTTTTCTTTTTCCTAAATAAATTTTATATAATCTAGCCACTAAACCTGTTTACTGGAATCACACTGTATACAGTACAATTCTAGTAGTGTCAACCCATAGAAATTTTAAATATCACTGAAAAATGCAAAATTTTAGGTTATGTCTAAATTTTAAAATAATTTTGTTAACTATAAACCTGACACAACTTAGAAAAAATCAGGTATATGACAACCAAACGCATTGATACTATTGGTGTCGTAGTGTATTACAAATAAATTGGTATGTACTATGTACGTGAAAAATTTTCAAAGTATTCAAACTTGTAAATTTCGAGCACTCTGCGAATAATCTCTCACCGTTGTTCTTCAAATGCAATCCTCAAATAAAATCAGGACTTATCTTGCGATGGACATTGTATTCATTGAGAATTTTTTGAAGTTCTCTTAAGTGGAATCAACCTACCTCCATCATACTGGATTTCAGGTATAACAATAGGAAAAATTCCAAAAGCCGGTGCAGGTGATCTTGGACTAGATTTATCCACTTAAAACTATATACAATCTTGGAATCCGGAGACACCATCTCAACTGGATGTTAGATCCCTTCGCCAAGATGCTTCAGAGGTACAATTGGGTATACAATGGAGAGCAATTGGTGGAATTCACATCTTTTTTTTTTCGACCAACAGAGATTAAGTATGAGTGTTAATGCCAATTTTCTCTGCAACACAATTAATCCAGTTGAGGTGTAACGGGACTATTTAGCAAAATGACTCCAATTAGACAGGTAAGTTTTTATTAGCGCGATGCAATGAAAAATGTGCACTCACCTTTACACATAAAAATAATTAACTCGTGTCTATCTTTTGAAGGCATTATATAAGGGAAGGTGAATTGCATCGGGATGTGATGTGTATTTTTATTTAGACAATGTAATAATGCATCTCATGCACCGTGTTTAGATTTGAGACGAATTCCTGAATTTCTGCACCACAAAGAGCAATTGAGGCAAAAAGTGCTCAAGTCACTAACTTTTATGGCCAACATAGCGGCTATTCCATGTTGGATGCTTTTCTTTACCACGGACAACACTATCAATGTTGCTCCCCAGCTGGACGGACGGATGGATGAAGGCACACCAAAATAACACAATAATAAAAAAAAAGAAGATCTCTTAGGAGGGAATTGACTGTTCATTGAACCCAATATGGGAGGTGTGAAATTTTGGCGCTAGGCGGTACCTTTAATGTTTTCAGAAAAGGGGAAAACAACAAATGTTTCGTTGGTTCTTTTGTCCAATGGTATTGACACCGAAAGTTGATTTATGTAGTTGGTCAACTCGTTGACTCTAAACCTATGTGAAAATATTCATTACACATCTATTGAAGCACCTATAACTATGTAGATATTATTTAGCGTCAACCAGTTTAAGTTCATCGTATCCCAAACGATCATTTTCTTCAATTTCTTGAAGCTCTGTCATCTTTTCATGCTGCTGCCTGTGTTCATTTCGCCTCAACTTCTTTTTTATTTCTACCTTATACCATCCACCGTACTTGCTGTTATTTGTGGACAGCGGAGCTGCAATTTTCATGTTTTGTCCGCAATTTTTTTTTGCCCTGCCTCAAGAGCTGCCGTGTTGTTGTAATTTCATATTATTATTTTATCTCATCGTCTTCGTCATATCCGTTTGTGTCCATGCCAGGCCGTGGTAGATTCGTGCTATTTTTGCACACCCAATAGCAAAAGTTGCAAACCAGTTTGATTATGAGAGTCACTTTTTGTTGGTCAGTCCATTGATCTGTACATTGGCTCCAAGTCAACCTATGTGGATGGCTATTTTGCCAATGTTGGAGCCTTTTTGGCCAAAAAACTCCACACCGGAGGAGCAGGCAATCGTTGGCTTGTTGTTGAGGAGATCTTCTAAAAGAAACCAACCAAACTGCATGAGATTGCCTGCGTTGATCCCAAACTTGTTCTTCTCTTCACAATGTCTGGTATTTTGTTTCATCGATGACGATGGTACTAACATAAACTATGTGCATACATATAAGTCCATAGAGATTTTTGCCATTTCGATGACAGAAAGTTCTTTTTACAATTACTCCACACAAGACGCACACACGCGCTTCCAGTGCAACCACGCGGAGATAGAGCAAGGGGTTAGTCACTTAATTAAGCAATGTCTTTTGGTATCTCTACCTTAAGAAATAAGTCTTTACAAAATATAGGGGAAAGGCTCATAATTTTGTCCAGTTTCTTATTTTGGACACTTTGAGGATAAAATTGGACACTAAAAATAAATTGATTAAAATTATGGATTTTTATTCCAATATTTGATGAATAATGAATTCTATCTAAATATTTGTTCTTTTTGGAAGATTTTGACACTAAATACGTTAAATTTTGAATATGATTTGAGTTGAAATTGCATTGTTAAAAATTCAGTGTGAGCAATTGCTTACGAGAAATATGACAGAACTTCGTGTTTACTTATGTCTTATTAGCTGTGGTGAAGTACTAACAATGTTTCCTAGTTTTTTTTTTTTTGAGTGATATTATTAAATATTCATTGAATATTGTGTTGATTCACGTTAGTGGTGATTTGTACATTTGAACTAAAGTGAGATTTGCCTTGTGAATTAGATTTTTCGTGTGAAAAATGGGAAATTTTCTAAGACATTCACCAGTGAGGTGATACTCCTTATTTTGGACAGGTGTTTTTCTCACGAAATTTCGTGAAGTTTTAGCTTTTGTGATGACTAGGTTGGACAAATGCCTGGAGAAACAAAGGAGCATCATCTCTACGAAAGAGATGTAGCGAGAAATGCCTTAAAAGGCTCCCGGAAAGGTCAGGAAATGAGCGAATCCGCACGTACTTGGAGTATCGAAGTCAACTCACTTTAATGAATGATATGGAAAGTTTCCGGGCTTCTGTGACATTCTACGTTTCCCTTACATGAACAGGAAGAGGACTTGGTAAGATTGGTTGATGAAATGAAGAACAATGGGCATCCTATTGAGGCGGATTAGCTGTCCAAATTTACAGCCAAGTTGGCCAAATTAATAAACAAGTTGTTCAAAATAAGAGCCAAAGTCACCTCTACATATCAATTCATTTTTAAACGTATTAAAACTAATTTTAATAAAAATAAGACGATAAATAGCTTGCTAAGTTTCTAAACAACCCTTCTGAAAAGAGAGTAGCAAGAAATGTCAATTAGTATTGAAAATATCGCACTTCAAACTTGGAACTTCGATGCTTATAAGCAGACTGTCCAAAATTATGACCCTTACCCTACTAAAGGAAGATTATTCAAAGGAATGTAAACTTTTAAAATTTTTAAATAAGATTAATTTACAAAATGAAATTTAATTTGATCATTTACAATAACTTTTTATTTATTTTATTTATTTATTTAAATGGAAATCTGCCTTTGAAACTATGTGTTTCTTAGAGGCAACATTACAGGCAGGAAATTATTTGCGTCCACCGCCGTCTTAGCGTTGGTGACCAACCTACTCCAGAGCCAAACGGTGGAAATGCTCCTTCTCAGGTTGTATAAGCCAGGGAAGGGACAGTACAGTTTAACAGAAGTGAAAAGAAGAAAAAACTGAAAAAAAGAAACTTTTAAAAACTGAAAAACTCTTTGAACGATTTAGTAGTTAAAAAGAAACCTTAGTTCTTAAGTTTTGGTCGGACAATTACCATTGTAATTTCTTTGTGCAAATCTATGCACATTTGGCTGTAATAGCTTGGTGAATCTTATTTTTGTTGATAAACCAATCAATCTACCGTAAGAAGCATAAATAAATTATTCTAGCCAGATTAATTTAGAATTGATTTATGCAGGGGCATCACGTTTCCTGTTTTCCATGTTTCTAGCGTGCCGAAAAAACTTTTGAGTTTATTAGCTGTTTTCTGTTATTGTAGAATGAATTAACAAATTAATACAAATTTAAAATAAAAGCCAATTTAATATAGAATAGGCAACCGAAAACCCCAAATTGGCAACTTACGTAGTTTTGGAGATATCTCGTGAAATGTATACGAAAACAGGAAAAAATTTACACTAAAACTGGTCACATTTTTCAGAGCTACTGTCATCCCTCTGAATTTAAGCAATTCACTACTCTGAATCCGTCTTTGGAAACACACTTTCAAATAACATTTTGACGAAGTCGATTTTAAGCAAAATACAGGGAGTATTGTCTTAAGTGACAACGAATTTAAGGAATTTGATATAAATTGCCTACCATTGGGAGCTCACTTATAAAATAATTTTTTAAATGCCCCAAAGTGTATGCAAATGTTTTTCATGCGGTAAATTTGAAATACATTTCTTATCAACCGTTGGCGCTGAAAATAGGCCGAAAAAGTTTTGCATACATCGCGGCGTTTCTGTGACTTATTTCAATGACTTCTTCTGTGGGTATGCAATTTTTCTGTGTCAGTGGAGTCAACTCGCGGGCTTTTTTTCGGTCCCGAGAATTTCATTGAAAGCGGAACTCCCTGTATCATGATTTCAATTTCTTGAGTATCACTGAAACTATATAAGTATCCGTTTGCAGATCTTTGTGCCCTACTTGATGGACAACATATCCCTATGCACTTTAGTGTGGTTCACCGAATCGGCAAAAACTGCAAATAAGTCATAAAATTAAAAAAAAACCTCAGGGAAAACATGGGGTCAAAGTCACGCACATCTACGGTATCTCCTTAATATTCACTTACTTTTGCTTAACATACATCAATATTCTTCCGCGCTTATAACTCTGAAAATAGAAATTTGTAAAATTTTGTAAAATGTTGGTTTGAAAGCGTCTAATTTTATGTAAAGTGAATGATAACAATAATTTGTTTTCGGGAAGTTATTTGTTTTGTGTTGGCCAGTTCATCAAGCTTTTAACAAACTTTTACAATCAATTAAGAAAAAGGTTTGATTATTCTTAATTTTACACCCAGTGTTATTTGATGGAACAAAAGTCATAGATGTTATAAATGGTAACTACGATACACAGAAGAAATATTTTGTAAAGTTGTTCGTAAATATTTGTGAAATCATACTGGAGACTTACGAAATGCTCGTAAATCGTATAATCCACAAAAAAGTTCGTAAATATTTGTATTTCTTTCACAAACCTTGTTCGTAACATCATTATTTGAAGAGCATTTTTTGTTCTCTTACAAACATTTGTTCGTAATTTTTCATAAAAATAAAAAAAAATGTTCGTAAGATTTTGTCATTTGTTCGTAACGTTTTGTCAGGCAAACAAAATTGTACAAACAAATGTTTGTAAAGAACTAAAAACGCTCGTCACCTGCTCATATTACAAACAATATTTGTGAAAATGTACAAACTTTTGCGAACTTTTTTGTAGGTTATAGGATATACGAGAATTTTGTAAGGCCCTAGTAGAACTCCACAAATATTTACGAACAATTTTACAATTTTTAGTATAAATAAATATGTTATTTTGTCTTATCACGCAATGTTTAGTGGAAAAAATAAAATAATTTTGATGGTAAAAGCACTCTGATTATGATTTCATTTCGTTTTTATTAAATTAATCATATTTTGTTCAACATTTTTAAATCTACGGGCGAATTTCTGAAAAGAATTATTAAAAAATCTTGGAAAAAGATTCCAAATAGATAGATAGAGTAGATAAGCCCTAAGCCATAGGGAGAATTAGTAAATTATGTTTATCACGCAACTACTTAAAAATATTTTGATAATTTTTGCACCGATATCATCATTATAACAAATATTTTACTTTAGACTTGACTTGATTGAAAATTCATCCTCGCTTAATTTCCGCTCTTAGCGACACTTAGCGTTCCTCATAACGATCTCTACGACAATCCAACATGAACTAACCAACTCTCAATACTAATCCTCGCTACAATACGCCTCCCGAAGGGATAACTTACAGGTTAACACTAGGAACACTCCTAGGGAAAAACGATGCTGCTCCGAATGATATATGATGTCAATTTAAATATCAACCGGGGGTTTGTTGGGAAAAGCTAGTGCTAACAAGTAGTTTTAAATGTAAACTACATAGAACACTGTTAGAAATTTCATTATTCTCGAAATATTTTATTACCATTTCCTTTTTATATTTTTTAATAATCATTGTTTTTGTATCTTAAGGGGCTACGTGGACCAAAAATACTAAAAAACAAAATAGGTTAGGTCTTGTATTTTATTTTAAAACTCGAACCAGGGGGTGAATAAGTGTAGCTGGCGAGTGAACCTTAAGTGACAGATCGGCAAATAACACCAATATCGCGCTGATCGGCACTCAAAGTGTACCGCGAGTGGCAGACTTGTTTACCACTGATCCGAATGCATATTTATAAACCACAAGAACTTGGGTAAGAAATGTTAGATAGTTCTTAGAACAAGTACAACTACATATACTCTAAATGTACCCATTAACCAAACGTTATTGTTTACTGTTTATTTTACTCAACGATTTTGCTAAATTTAGCCAATGAAAATCCTAATTATATTGTACAACACATTCCTTCCTAATCCGAGACACTTTCTGCTCCTCTAGAATTCGATTATAGAATTTAAAGTTCAAGTAACGGTTTCCTTTAAATGTCTCTAACTCCAGGAAGATATAGTTAATTTTTATTAAAATTTTTGTTCTAAAAAAAACATACAGAGCTTTTCTCATAGGGATAAAACATTTATCCAAATATTTAGACGAGGCACATGCTTGTTTTAACGGTTATGATAAATTTTGCAAACAGCAAATTCGAAAAATTACTTTTGTTCTTTAATTAAAATAATATTTCTTTTAATTTTTTCTGCAATTTCAACAAGATAAAAATAAAAATAAATTGTAACATAAACAATTATGTAATGATTGTGGTACGTGTCTAGGATTAGTGACATTTTAAATTGTACAGTGTTCTTGTGTGCTTAAGGTTTTGTTTCAAAATTTGGGTATGTTGTACACTTATCGTCCTAATTTCAGGTATTATAGGGTTCTAAGGGATATTTAGCGTATTAATGATTATAATTTTTACAGCTCCTATAAACATTAATAGAAAAAATTATATGATCATGATTTCGCATAATGACAAACCCCTTGACAATGGCAGCAAATAAGATGGACCGATTGATGTGTGATGATGGCAGAATGATGAAAATGAGCCAACACAGCATCACCATAAACAAATAACATTTCTTCGATTATGCTCTCCATTCCATCAATATTTTCCAGCGTGTCATAGTCCCCCTATTTGAGGCCCCCCTATTTTTCTCCTCCAGCATTTTCCTTAGCATTTCCCACCATAAAATTATACTGTTACATTTAAATGTATGCATATTTAGAAAAAATATATAAGATTGTTAATTGCAAATGGCATAAATTTGATTTTTCATTCCTATGGTATTTCACAGAGAGTGAGTGAGAGAGAGAAAAAATGCACATATGTGGTCATGTAATTTCAAAAACATTCTTGTACAAAAAAAGGCTGTTATTCTAGCGTAATAGAAGTATACGCATGAAAAGATCAAAAGAAAGTTATTTACTACATCAGCACACAAAATATGTATATCGTAGGATGTATTATATGGATGGTATTATAGTCAGATGATGGAGTTTATTTTTGCACAAAAAAAATGACTTTTTTTTGCAGGATACGGTAGTCCAGTTTATCGTACTCAGTATTAGTGGAAAATATCCTGCGATAGCTTACATTTTCAATTAGTAAAATATGATTAATTTTGTAAAACCTCATCATATGAAAAATTGTAGTTTAAAATTCGTAGAAATACTAACTTTACTTCCATGTAAAACCTGTTAGCCTAATTTATGGAATTTACATGTACTTTCCTAGAAATATAAAAGCATTTATTTTTAACTAGAGAATATTATGTTATTAAATTTTATTGCAGTGAAATTAGCGATACAAAAGAGAATATGCAGAAATATGTTTTTGACATACAAATATCCTCAATTCACTTTACATATTTGTAACTCTTTAGGAACTTTTATATTGGTTTTAAAATATTAATTAGTACAAAGGGTTATAAACCATCAGAGAACCGAAAAATGTCACCCAGATTAAAAGTAATACCATTGAATTTCAAGTAAAAACTCATAATCGTTTCATTATCAGTTTATAACTAATTGTAATCAATTCAGTCTTGTCAAAAAATCTAAAACCTTTCCAACTAACCCAAAATTGCCTAAATCAGTTAAGAAATGTGCACTCTAGAGCCTTGTAATATTTGACCTTGAAAAACGCTTATTAAAAATGATTCAATAGAATGTTAATGTTAATGGCTCTTGAGTTATTAAGCCGGAAGGGTCATTCGAAGAGACGGATCAGAGTTACAAAGGGTAAATTAAGCTAATTCAAAACCTGCTCCAAATGGAAATTTTCCGCTACTCCAAATGGAAACGTCATTGTTTTTACGATAAAAATAGTACTAAATTATTATATATTTATATATTTTCTATACCACAGTTTCTTTATTTAGTTAATTTTGCTCCAAATAAAGCGAAAATCCATTCATATTCACAAATTTTAATTTGTTAATTTCTCAGAAAAATTTCACCATCGAATTTTTCATCGATCGACCATGTTTTCCAATTTTTCATCGATCGGCCATGTTTTCCAATGAAAAACACAATGAGGTGACTGTTGTTTATTCGTTTTGTTTAACATTTATGTCATATTTCTGGCTAATTTTAGTTAAATTAAGTGCCAATCTTTATTGTTAACGGTACGTGAAGTTTTCAGATGAAATAATTACCTATTTCGTGAACAAAAAGGGTTTTCCTGAAGTGTTTTTCAATGTTTCAATAGGAAACTCCGGAAATATGATTTTTTGGAGAGATTTTCTTATTGTTTTAGATGGGAAAGGAGAAAAGACCAGGAATAAGAACAAATCCTGCACTCAAGAGCAACTCAATAAGATTTTAGAAGCCTTTCGTTTTTACTTTGTCTCCAATTAGAAACTTTCCCTTGTCTCCATTTGGATTAATATGTTTCCAATAGAAGAATTTTGCGCTCACGTATTTTTCTTGTATTTAAGAAGTTTTCAAATTATATTTAAAGAATTTTCACTAAACAGTAACATTCTAGAAGAGTCAAGGAGCAAATTTATGTAATTCTCTTCAGAAAAAATATGAACTTAATGTGTTGAATTTTCTGTCAAAGTGGAAACCAGTCTGGAAATGGTTTTGTATTAGGACATTTACCCTATGCAAAAGAATATATCATTATCACAAAAATTATGTTCCAAAAATTACTTCTTTTTCCTTTAATTTTTTTTCGAATTTATTACTGAATTGAAGAATAAACCTATAATTGAAGACTCGTCCAATTTGTCATCTGAATAATTAGCACAAAAGGAAATATAGATAAAAATCTAAACTATTGTGCATCTTTTGCAACTAAATACATAATTTCCACTTCTATTGCACTATCAATTGCAATCGGGTACAGTAAGTATAGAAAAGAAAATTGCCTAGTGGTGCTTTCTGTACATAAACGAAAATAAAGAATCACATTGTATCGGAAGTGGGAGATTGCGTGAACCGGAACTTAAGGGCTTACGACATACATTTTGCAAAATGTAAGGAAAAATGTGTAAATGCTAAATTACAATGAATTTTTTTCAGGGTATTTTTTTATATTGATTTTCCTTTGGGAAATAGTTTCAGTTATTTTTCCACAGATCGGAAAACCTGAAAATATTGTGTTTGCCTTCGGGATATTCAGTGAACTTTGGCCCAAGTGAAATGATATTTTTCTCCCTTCAATTTTAATCATGAAAAAAATAGTTTACCTTATGGTGCTTTTTCAAAACAGATTTCTATCGTATGGCCACATTTTTTGCACTTGCGACAGTTTCATTGTTTATTGTAGAATGATTTAAAATTGTATGACTTATTGAATCTAGGCAATATTCTATATACTTCCATGCTTAGAAAACATGAAACGAGTTTAATAAATCAAGTATCAAGTAGAACCATAGGGTAGTTACGTTAATACCTAATCCGGCATCTTGCGGTGAACGGAAAATTAAAAGTCCGTTATTTTTTTAAAATGGGTATAAACGCCACCTTGTGGCAAATGGAGTTTTTATTTGGTTTGAGTACAGCATATTACAGTTTAAATATTTAGTACAGTAGCACCGTTGACCAACATTATGCTGTTCTTTTACTCGGCGCTTGTTGATATAATTCCTATATTTTTCTTAGCTAACTTCTTCTTTCTGTATAGATAGATACCATATCCAATTATGGCAAGAGCCAGTAGGGCACCAATAACAGACCCAACTATAATAGGGATCCTGTTGCTTGATTCGTTGAGCTCCCAATTCTCATTCTCTTCCCTGAGATAGTCAAGCAGAGGGCTGAAATACTCAATCAGAGCATCTGCCTTCAGTTCTGTCTCTCCGGTCATCTCCCGTAGGGCCTCAGACCAGTGCTTGCTGAGTCCTAGTGAGAGACCAGCCTTGAGTTTTTCACCCGCTTCCAAGGAGTTGTGAATGTCACACTTATGGAGTGGATTCTGTTCAGGATTATTGGGATCGTATTGTCCGGCAGTGATGCACATGGCACGATGAAGCTGAAACTCGAGGATGTGGGCCACAAAGTAGGACATATACTTGCTATCGGCAGGTACATGGAACTTGGCTCCAGCATCAAAGTATTCCTCTCCACGAACCTCTCCATTTGGTGGCTCAACCTTCTGGTACTTCTTCCTCATGTTCCACCATTCGGTATTCCATCTGGACTCTGGAATCTGGTTACTGAAGACATTCCAGCGCCACATATCGATCAGGAGTCCGAAGGGTAGGAAGGCTACTCGTTCGAGAGCCATTTGGAACAGGGCATTAATGTTGTCCTCCCTGGTATCGGCGTAATTCTGCAACAGGCCTATCTTCTGCAAATGCGTAGGAGTAGCCACTGACAGGGCTATCAAGTCACCAACAGCCTCATGGAAACCAGGATTGGCCCCTCCACGGAATACTATTGGTTGATCCTTGTATTGAATGAAGTAGGCAATATGTCCTAGGGGGAAGAATTTCAGTTAGATAAGGGGTTATTGCCTAAGAGTAATGCCCTAGACACACTTACGACTTAAGCCGAGAGACAGTTTAATGTAATTATAATCAAAATGAGGCCATTTACACCGCCGCATTGGATTGAAATTGAATTGTCCCAAAATCGGGTTTTGGAACAATTTAGTCTGAATCTAATGCGACAGTCTAAAAGCCTCAATGAAACCGTATAGATTGCGGCCTTAGATTGAGACTTAACTATCCGAAGTCCGATTTAGGAACGGTTTAATCCCAATCTAATGCGGCGGTGTAAATAGGCTCAACGATTTGACTAAATTCTCGTTAGTTTCCTACTAACTCGAAACAGATCAGTTAGTGGGAAACTGATGGGAATTTAGTCAAATCATTATTTTGATTATAATTACGTTAAGTCGTCTCTCGACTTGTCGTAAGTGTGCCTAGGGCATAAGATCATACCCATTTCGTGATGAACCGTGATAAAGTCATCCATGTTGATGCTAGTGCACATCTTCACGCGGAAATCTTCACCATCCAAGAAGTCCCAAGCTGAAGCATGGCAGGTTATGACCCGATCCGTTGGCTTCTCAATGATCGACTGACCGGTATAGCTCATTTCGTTGGACGGTAAACCCAAAGACATGAAGAATTCATTGGATGCTTCGAACATCTTGAAAGCATCGTATCCACCATCCTGAAAGCAAGATCAAACTTGAACTAGAATCTACATCAAAAATATCAAAGATTTGTAATACTTACCACTAGGCTTTGAGTTACGTCGACCTCACTAGCATCGAAAGGCTTAATTCTGCTGTAGAGATTATTCCAGGACTGTGCCCACATGTTTCCAAGAAGATGAGCTGGGATCAACTCCTCATCTACTTTGACCTTGTCTGATCCGTAGATGTCGATCAACTTGTGGCGAACGTAGGTGTGAAGTGCACTGTATAGCGGTTCAACCTGAGTCCATAGGTTCTCCATATTTGCAGCAAAATTAGGATCTTCATATTCAGTTCTCCACATATGACCGTAATCCTCAAATCCATTAGCTACAGCAGCAGCATTTGAAAAGTCAACGTAGGTACGGAAGTCACTCCTCATGAGCCTACCAGTCTTCTCTCGCCACTCTTTCCACAAATACTCAAGTTCGTCGTAGTCTGTAGAATGAGCCATTCGTTCGGTAATTTCAGGATCAAGCGTTAGGACCTCGTCTGTCTGGAGGTTACAGTTCGTATTACTGTAAGGACATATTACGGCATCGGAATAGAGGCTCTCCATTCTCAACAATGCCTGTGTTCGGATTCTAAGTGGATCTTCTGGTAAGATGCTGATGCCCTGATTGGTCAAGTACAGCAACTGTCGTTGAACACTTTCATCTGTGTAATCATCTGGATTGATACCACGGAAGAGTTCGTCGTATTTGCGCTTGGAAAAGGCAGCATAATCAATTACAGCTTGGTTGTACTGCTCCTGAATAGCTGTATTGCCTACATTAGTTGATACAGCCCAGCTAGAATGAACCATCTTTGCACCCTCAACTTGAGCTTCAACATCATACTCCTGCAACATCTGTTGCATAGCTTCGTTGCGTAGGTTCTCATTTTCAACCTTCAGAAATTCGTAGAGAGGCTGGAAGTATTCTAACAATGCACTGGCATCCATATCTCGGGATCCAGTAATAGCTTCCAAAGCCTCAGACCAGTGCTTACTGGTACCCAAGGAAAGACCAGCTTTGAATACATCTCCAGCCGCAACGGATTGGTAGAAATTGCACTTGTGTAGGGGTTGAGCTTGAGGATTGCTCTCGTCGTATTGTGCAGCAGCTATGCACATAGCCTTGTAGAACTGGAACTGAAGAATTCTCGCCGTGAAGTAAGACATATACTGTGAGTCAGCAGGAATGTGATACTTGGCTCCTGGATCGAAATATTCCTCAGATCGAGGTACTGGTGGAGATATCTTCTGGTACAAACGGCGCAAGTCCCACCAGTGAGTATTCCACTGGGTTTCGGGTATTGCATTACGGAACACATCCCAACGCCACTTATCAATGAGATAGCCGAATGGGAGGAAGGCAACTCTCTCTAGAGCCATGCTGAACAGAGCGTTGATGTTGTCTTCGTAGCTGTCATCATATTGATCCAACAGATTGATCACTTGCAGATGCTGAGGAGTACCAACAGCCAAGGAGATGGCATCACCAACAGCTTCATGGAAGCCAGGATTGGCTCCACCTCTCAGCAACAGAGGCAAATGTCTGTATTGGATGTAGTAGTTTATGTGACCCATTTCATGATGAACCGTGTTGTAGTCTACCATGTTGATTTTCGTGCACATCTTGATGCGGAAGTCCTCTCCATCGCAGAAATCCCATGCAGAAGCATGACAAGCTATGATACGATCCTCCGGTTTTTCAATTATAGACTCGCCTGTGTAGCTCATTCGGTTAGATCCTAACCCCAGGCTCTGGTAGTATTCGTCTGAGTCTTCAAACATCCTCATGATATCATATCCTAATTCCACCATCTTCGATGTGACATCAACAAGAGAAGCGTTCTTGAAAGGCTTTAGGTCCTCGTACAAATTTGACCATGATTGTGCCCACATGTTTCCAAAAACATGGGCAGGGATGGTTCCTTCTCGAGTATCCCATCGACCCTTGTACAACTGTTCCAACTTTAGCTTAACATAGGTGTGCAGTTCGTTGTACAGTGGCTCAACTTGATTCCAAAGATTTTCAGCAATTGCCTCAAAACCATCTACTTCATAACGAGCTCGCCACATTTCTCCAGCATCTGAGTAGCCATTCATCTCGGCCATAAGATTTATCAGTCTTACGTATTCCTTGTAGTCCTCTCGCATCAACTTTCCAGACTTCTCCCTCCACTCGGTCCAGATATATTGCAGTTCATCGTAGTCCCGAGACTCAGCCATCCGCAATTCGATCTCCGGATCAAGGGTCATATAATCAGTGAAAGTTGGGTCGCTCTCACAATCTGGCTGAGTAAATGGGCAGATCTTAGCGGAGTTGTAGATAGAAGTCATGGCGTTCCTCGTAGTAGTGAACTGGAATTGAAACACACAAAACATTGTAATCCATCATCTTGTTGAAGAACGCCAGATAAGGTTTCAGATGACTAACCAGTCCCAAATCTTCATCTGATAGAGCTGACGATCCTAAATTTTTTAGAGAACTTAATTGACGGCGTACGTCCTCACTCGTATAGTCTTCGATAACGGCATCCTTGAAGTAGAGGTCGTAGCGCTCCTTTCGGAAATTGGCATATTCCAAAGATCTCTGAATCTGTAGCCAAGAATTGAAAAAATCAAATATTAATATTTATTGATTACGTTTGAGTAAAAATATAATTAAAATTCAAATTAATTATATAATTTTTTGAATTTTCAAACCGTTTGTTTATTATTCAATCTTAACAATTAACCCATTAGGACTCACTACCACGTTGTGATGTCACAGCTTGGATTAGCAATTGTTGTAAGTTATTTGTCATCTAAATCAGTCATTCTTGCTATAATCAGTCATAACAGTTATAGTGAAGTTACGATAATTGTTGATGAGAGCGACATAAGACGCAAAATTTCAATTTTTAGTTTCTGATAAGTTGGCAACCATGGGTTTTCAGATAGTAATTTTGACCAAGAAATATTTAGGTGAATATCTTTAAACGAGCTGTTATTTTTTTTATAATACCGACTTCAGACCTAAGGTTAGCCGTATGGTATAACTGGTCTAGTTTCTTATCAATAAAGATTTCATGGAATAATTTTGCAAACCAAAAAAAATGTTTTATATTTAGTATATTAAATCCTTCGAGAACTGAGCTAAGCCTCAAGTTTGAAGACCACTTAAGACAAAGTCAAAAATGAGCAGTTACAAATTAAATTCGGTCAGAAAAATGAAATTTGAGGAACTAAAAATAAATATAAATCTTTTTCAAAATGGGTCTATTAAATTAAGCTTAAGGTGAAGTAAAAAGTTCTGAACCCTCTCCGCTACAGAGTCTTTACAGAGTAATACAATACATAAATCGCATCGGGTCATACTAAACGGTGTATTCAATGTACAACACTTTTCAAAAAAATCTTTGACAGTTTTTAATTTTTAAAACCAGTTGTATTTTACAGTTTTCCAAAATGAAGATAATATAAGCAAAAATTCGATATATTGTTTAGTATTACTATTGTAAAGGTGAAGCAGACAATTGACGGAAACACTAGACGTCTTCTGATTTTCCATATTTTATTCCTTATGGCTCCGGCACACCTTTTAAATCAGGAAAATTTCATGAAGTTGAAATTCGGATCCCTTTCTTTTTCGCATGTTTTGCATAATGTCTATCTCATTCTCTTGTACTCTTCTTCTTCTCTAAAACATCACTCCAAATTCAATTTAGCTTAATCGAATTTGGTATGTGAAAGAATGAGATAGTCATATGCAAAATAATGTGAGAAAGAAAGGGTTTCGAATTTCGACTTCATAAAATTTTCCTGATCTAAAAGGTGTGCCCGAGCCATTATGGCTCCAGCACACCTTTTAGATCAGGAAAATTTCATAAAGTCGAAATTCTAATCCCGTTCTTTCTCATACTCTTTGAATATCTCATTCTTTTGCACTCTTCTTCTTCTTTTAAACATTACTTCAAATTCAATTTAGCTCAATCGAATTTCGAGTGCGAAGGAATCAGACAGACATATACAAACTTGTGAGAAAGGAAGGGATATGAATTTTGATTTCATGAAATTTTCCCGATCTAAAAGATGTGCCGGAGCCAATAGGACGTTTCGAGGATGAACGTCCTTTTCATCAGGTATCGATTTTTTTTTGGGAAAATCACGTACAGACGAAAAATGGCTACACTGCACTTGAACTTGGAATATGGCTCGTACTTTGCAGTCCACCAATTGTGGACTCCAAAGTACGAGCTTTGATCCAAGTCCAAGTGAAGTATAACCATTTCCCGATTGTATGTGATTTTCCCAACAAAATTTAATACCTAATGAAGATGACATTCATCCTGGAAACGTAAGGTCGTAAAGAATAAAATTGCGAAAATCAAGAGAGGTCTAGTGTTTCCGATAATTTTCTGGTACACTTCATCGGATCGAAATTCTTCACATAAAAAGGCGAAAAAGGCGGCCAAAAAAATCGTGCTCTTAATAGACTCAACCAGCAAATCAGAAGTGGTTAAAATGATCTCGTTCTGGTAAAATGAACGTTAAAGGTCAGGCATTACTAAAAATGTCGATGAAATCATAAAAATCGTTGAGTTGGTCCAGGACTAGAGCATTTATTCTATTGCCCACGAACGGAAGATTAGCCAGTAGGGGAATTCTGTAACTGTATGACAATATCATATGACAAATTTTCGGGGAACAATTCGAGAGTAGGCCAAATTAAAGCCCAGTGAGTATCGAATGGCATATGGGAGGGAGCTCTATAAAGCTTTTAGTTAGTTATATAAGTCAGATTTATGATTAGTTCTTCCGAATTTACCATGCAAAAAAATAATTTGTCATATGACATTGTCATACTGTTACAGAATTCCTCTACAGGAAACTTCAGAAATATTTGCATAAAGCTGTTCCCATGAGTTGCCGCAAAAGAACCTCTTGGACCGAATATATGCATTGGTAAAAATAAAAGGATCAAATTGATCCAAATTGATTCTTTTGCAAAGGATGGATCAAATTAATATGTTCTATTACAATAAATGTGCATTCACAATTTGAAATGTAATGTAATCCTTCCTTTGCAAAAGGATCAAATTTGTATCAGTTTGATCCTTTTATTTTTACCAGTTTGTCTGCGCAACGATATCGACCCATTTTTGAAACAGATGGAGACTGTTGATGAAAATGAGCCATATAAAAACAATAGTTGGAAAAATTGTGGTTCAAGTGTGATTAGCCAAGTCCAAATTAACGTCTAAAAGCAATCGATCGACCTAAACTACCCAGAATTAACAAATAGGAAAGGTATTGTGTTCTATTAAGACAATATCCGACCGGACACATTTTTAACGACGCTCGAGAAAGTCTGAGAGCTTGGATAAGAGGTCCTATTGCACCCGTCGTATAGGGGAATGTAAGCATGATTCGTATAGAGTGAAAGATAAAGTGAATTTCCTTATTGGTTGCAAAAAGCTAGTTCGCCATTTCTTAGCCATAAGATAGACACAGAGAATCGTCAATCAGAGCAAATGACACTCAAATCATCCAGTCTTCTCCAGAGTGGAAATAGGAAAAATTCCTGCCCCTACGGAGGATCGATCTGCAGGTCTTTCGTTAACTAGATACCGCACTCAAATCTCGCAACTCCGAGAGTGTTCGATTGAAGTGCAAAATGCAATTGGTTAAGGTCGTGTAGCAAGTCAAGCAAAAGTCAAAAGTTCGCAATACATAAGATAGATAATTATTAACCTCATGAGACCAGATGAGAAATAGTAAACTATCTTTGCAAACAAAGAGGAACTCATCATTTGAAGGTTCATTATGTGCGAACCATGCCTACATTCACCTAGTCCACACCAGGCATTGTCTAATTATCAACTTTTCAAGTATTTGCAAAATTTTCTTAAACTTTCTTAACGAAAATTCTATCAAAATTGACAAAAGTTATTGAAAAAAAATACGAATATTTGATTTAATTCAGATAATCCTAACCATCCTGTGTTAATTTCATCTTCAGACTAAAGCTTAAAAGTCCTCAGAAGTTTTTACTTGACCTGAATACGTAACACCAATATGTCTTTGGAAAATGGAACAAAAAGACCTATTCAATTAGTACCACAGTCTTTTTTTATTTTATTTATTTCTCTATCAAATTTATTTCTATTTGTTTTTTTTTTATTTCGCTTCTTCATTAATCTCTCTATCGTTACTAAATAAAATGTTTTCTCTTGGTCTAGAAAAACTGGAATTGTAAAGAATTTCATTTAAAATAAATAAACTAGGGTAAGTGTGCCAAATTTCGGCATAGTTGCATGCAAGCGTCAAAGTCTCAAGTTCGAAATGTCATATTTTTAATACAAATTGATTTTTTTTATTCTTTCTTCTTAAGAAGCGTTGTTGTAGAACCTTCTAGACTGTTTATTGTCTTTATTTACTTTAAAATCATTCTTAATACATTTTAAAATGAATAAAAACGTAAACAAAGCTTTGGTGCCCTGTTTCGGCCACCTTCATTCTCATAGTTCCTTGCTCTTCGGGAATTCTTCCAATGTCTTTTTCACGTCTTCTCGATTGTCAAAGCTACTTTTTTGTTATTCCTTAGCATTGTATAATCTCTAGAGTATGTAAAAACTAAAAATTTATGGAAATGCAAAGGAACAAAAAAGGTGGCCGGAATTGCAAGCTGGACGGAATTTGGCACACTTACCCTATTTGCCTGTAAAAATTTTCCAATAAGAAATTTTCAAAAAACAATTTATTTTTGAAAATTAAAACATTCAAAATTTTTAAAACAATTTAATAAACTATTTAACAATTTAATAAATTAATACAGAAATGTTATTTTTTTCCCAGATTTTGGGAAGATCAGAAATTGTGATTCTGAATAGCTCCGGCAGATATTTTTCTTAAAAATTGGCCTAAAACAAATTGTTAGTGTTAAAGGGTTAACTCACACCGTGATCGTAAATGTATGACTGATTTTGAATAACCCCTGTTTTATTTGTTTCTTTTTAAATACTAAATACATTTTTTCAGTTTTAATATTTTACTGTTTAATCTAGTTTCTTTTATTATTCAAATAAAGAATTTAAACCAGAATATTCATGTCTTTGGTATATAGAGCACGGAACAGCTGTAGCAACTGTTTATAAGAAAACATTTAAATATTTAGAATTTTAGCAAACTTTATGACCGGGATAAATAAAAACGATTTCATTAAATTCATGAAATTTGCAACATTAAAAAAACAGCTGTATAAATAAATGTCTTTGAGATAAAGTATTACGTTCTATTACCAATCATTGAGAGATTTATTGCGATAATACGAAATTCTATCATCATTCTCAACGAGCGCCAAAAACACTTTATCTCTCAATTGTTATTGTTTATCGATGGGTTAATTATAGCGAATATTGCAAAAAAGAATCTCGCCAACCTCTTATCTTTTGTTTCAGTATCTCTTCTAATTCCAATTGGCAATGGAAGAAAAGCTCATTATCGTATTTGATCTCGGAATTTCCGATAAGATATGTTGTCATGTGAACCAGGCACATTGAGCTAGTGCAAATCTCATCTTGTTAATCGGGATATTAGTGGCACTTCGAAATCATAAAAATTCCACTATTTCATTCAGTATTTCACAAAGTGCACGTTTAATAGGTATTGACATTATTTTTCCCAAATACTGTACATATTATTTGAACTTATATTAAGTGTTTTAAATATTTTGTCTCTTAAAAGAAGTAAATGGAGAAACGTTTGTCTGTTGATGGATTATTTGGCGGGTAATTTATGCAGTTTTTGAGATATCTTGAGATGGTTCGTGCTAGAAAAAAAGTCGTCTTACGCAACCAAATTGTTATCTGCTATTTAAAATGGATTAGATACTGAGTATTCACTTTCTGGCTAATAAAAGGTGAGGTGTTACTCGAATTGTTTCTTATTTTTCAAAGTTTTACCAAGTAGTTACTTCTACAACTCAAAATTAACACATTGCATTAAATTAAGTACTTATTAAGGACTTATTAAGGACATAATAAGTACTTAATGTGTTAGCCGGGTTTCTAAGTAGACGCGTTTAAATCACCTGAACTTCCTGGTAACCCGGTTCTCCGACGTGAGTTTGTACATCCCAGTTTGCCAGGGATTGACGCCTACAATACTGAACAGCATCGGTGTTATATGTGTTGAGGATCTCTATCATTTCATCCTCAGGGATTGCATTTTGTGCCTTCTGCTTGGCATTTCCCGCGACGCCCGGATGGGAGTGAAGTGGCTGAAGGGAAGCCAAGAGAGCCACTGCTCCAAGTATTCCTCCCCAAAAAGTTCTCATTGTAATTCACAGAAGAGTCACATTAAATCACATTCAGCACTATTTTTCACCTTCTTTTTGTTCAGCGTTTGGAAGTACACCTGCAGATGAATCAATAAGCACTACACTTGTTCAGAGTACAGAGACTTCTTTTATACCCGGCTCCAACTCTTACAAACTTATCAAATATTATCACTTCAATAACATGCTATAAATTATTTACTATCTCTCACCAATTCCAAGACATATTGATTTGGGATGGTCGGGTAATATTTTGGTGCTCTCTGCAATGAGAGAGAGAACATGATGAATTTATTTCTTTTGCACCTTAAAATTTTGCATCATATCTCTATTTTAATGGCTTATGGACGTGTGTCCGGAAATATAGGTTTCAAATCAAATTTATGTTGTCAATTAACTTTGAAAATTGCCTTTTTATTAAGAGAGATTCTTTCAATACATGCGAACTCTTTTTATTCCCAAAGGGAACCTTTAGAATCGCAGAAAAACGAGAATTTGATACATAAAAAAAAATGAAAAGATATTAAATATCACAGCCTGGATTGCTCCAAATGGTCCACTCGAACAATATCAATGGGTTTCTCTTTCACATATCCCTGATTATCGAATGTGAGGTACTTCTTTTCATTGCCAGTCTCTCCAGCGGAAGTAGGTACATTGTCTGGCTTCTCATTGTCCGTACTCTGAATTTTGTCATTTTTGTGCATTCGGTACATAGAACTGAAATCATTAGGAAACTCATTAGTTTTGGTGCCAGCTATTATATTTAACTTTTATGTATACCAAAAGATTATAACGGCAGGAAATGTTAGAGCTCCACCCAAGAGGAAGAAAGCTCCTGGGAAAGTCTTCATGGTTGCTGCATACACATTAGTGTACATTGGTGCATAAACTGTTAAAAATACAAATTTAGAAAAAATGCTACAGCAATAAATATAAGGAAACATTAACATATTTTAAAGACTCTTTTCGAAACTTAAAAAACAAATAACAAAAATAATAATGATAATGCTGGCACAACATTACACGCCTTGAAGGGAGCTAGGGAGAAGTGGGGCATCTTTGAATTGGGACAGCTTTAAAATTGGGATTTTTTCTCCTTTTTTTAAAAGGAACTGTACCTTACCGTATAGGCGAAGGTGGGGCTACTTTGAAAAAATGATAAGGTTTGTCTAATATTTTTATGTTACATAAGTAGCATTAGGATATTGGCTATGTGAAACAGTTACAGTTCAAAGCTCTAAAATTCCTGCCTTTTTCTAGAGAGAATAATGAAAAAAGTATGACACATTGGCTACACGTGCCCCGGTCTGGGTAGATATAACCACTTTTGGGGTACTAATTGCCACCAGTTTTCCAGACGAAATTTTAAACTGGAGATACCAAATATTGTTTCACATGATACACTGAAGCCCTCTGATGCTAAATATATCACTTAAAACTAAAGAAAGGGGCTTTAGCCGACCTTTTTATGACATTTTTGTAATTGCGGCAAAATTTATGTAAAAAAATTCTGAAAAAATCTATTTCACATATTGCTCATCCGAATGGCAATATTGCTTGGTATATCAATAGGGGAAAGTGACCATGCTTTATACTGTAAAATGATGTCCAAGGTTTGTGATTATTTTCTGATTAACACACAAACCGAAGCGATTCTTGCACTATGACAAAAAAATGTCTGACATATTAGGTTCATAATCCAACCTCAAATAGTTCCTGGAAATCCTTAGATTTTCCTCAAGAAGAAAATGAAAATTCAGTGGCGACTTTTATACAAGTCGGGTCCGGGGCCTTCCTGTATAATAACTGATTCGACAAATCGGAGGCCTATTTTCACTGCAAAAATTTCACCGGATACAAAAAATTGCACATCAATATTTAGACGGAACTCTAATCTATCTGCTCAAATCGTTTGTACGACTGGTTATTTGTTTTAAAATCACTTTTATTTAATTTTTCTAAGCCGTGTTTTTATGACATTAGGGCACTAGCGAAAACCATTTTTCACTTTGAGTCCATGAAAATTGTCACTCAGCAACCTTAAAATTCAGGCAACAGGGTTGAAGGCTATGTCAATTGTCGATAAAATTGGCGGATTACAATAGGTGTAATTATGAAAGAATCACATCTAATGATAGAGTTGCCACAATTAAATTATCATTCATGGATCCTTTTTAAAATATAGGATGGACACAGGTAGAATTTATGAATTTGTCATCACCCACAAAAACAGTGTCCCCAAGTGAAAGTATTTTTACATAAATATTAATACTGATGAACCCTCAATGTGCCTATGATAGTAGTTTTCATGAACAGCGACATTAATTAATAAATACTTATAAAATATCATGTATCAAAATTACAGTTCTGGACCTATTTTTGATTTTTGCATCGTGAAACTAGGAAAAAAGAGCCAGGATCCTAATTTTTTAGGAAATGTGAGGCTTAGCACCAGCTATTGAAATATATTACGATAAGTCATAACTATGGATTAACATAGAAAATAAATAGTTATTATTAAGGTTGGATCGTATCAAGCATGGGCACTTTCCCCTAGTACTTTTTCATCTAACAATTATCCATGCATTAGTAAAAAATCATCAATAGTTTTATCCCGCCACGGAAGAGTAGCTACATCTGCCCCGAGGGCTGTTTCAGTATTTATCATTTTATATAAAAAAAAAGTAGATAATTATTGTCCAAGTGAAAAATATCGCTTAATTAACTTTATTAAACCAGAAGCAAAGTAAAACTATGAGATTTTGACTAAAAATTTAGAAAATCAAATGCTGGGCCAAAAACTGTAGCTTCAAAACTACAATTTTATACCCATTTCACAAAAATGCTTCTAAATTGTAGGATAACGGGATCAGACTTATAAATATTTCTGGGAATATAGGGATGTGTTCCTACTTACATTAAAAAATATTTTGCTCAATGTGTATTTTAAGCGGTATGAGAAAAATCCACTGTCTATTTCTACCCCTGGCTAATTGTACCCCAGTCTCCCCTATTAATGTAGTCCCACCTCCCTCTACAATTCAGCTCCACAAACCAATGTGAAGCTGAATTGTATGATAATCAGGTTCAGTTCTATCTAAAAAATGCCAGAAAAAGCCCTGTTTTAAAGCTGCCCCAGTTCAAAGGTGCCCTACTTTCCCCTACAGGAATAGGGTTATCAGTCCAATGCCGTGTAAAATCAAGTGTAATGAAGATCCCTGGATGCAAATCAAACACCTTAACGCCAGAAAAATTCCTGGAGACCTAAATTTGATTCGAGTGCTCCAATTTAAAAACGGTTTTAGGTTAAATGCAGAATCACATTGACAGTAAAATGTTCACCGTATTTCGTTAATTTACGCATTTTCATTGCAAATTCTTAATTAGTGTATTACCTTCTCTCATACTCGATGGCACTAGGTGAAAATAATATAAGAAAATTGAAGGAATAAAACGAAAATGCAATAAACGGTGAGCAAAAAAAAACTGCACGATTAATTTCTCTTGCAGTTTTTTTTTGCTTATCGTTTATCGCATTTTCGTTTTATTTCTTTAACTTTTTTATATTATTTTCACCTAGTGCCACAGTGTATGAGATAAGGTAATACGGTAATCGAGAATTTGCGTAAGAATTGCAATGAAAATGTGTAAATTAACGAAATGCGGTGAAGCTTTGACGGTGAGCATTTTACTGTCAATGTGATTCTGCCCTAATGATATTGTTAGGGCCCAATTAGATTCAGGCTGATCCTCTAGAATATTTAGCGTACAAAATCTGGCAGAAAAGGATCCGATGAAGGAATTTTATGCAAAGGAGTTCTAATTGATGATTCTAAGCCCACAGTGTCTAAGAGTTTGGGATATATCTTTTCCGCTGAATTTTACAAGCTGAATATTTTCGAGGATCAGCCTGAGTTTATTTTGGCCTTTATGCCTTCAGCACACCTGTCTTTCTCAACAGATTTACATAAGTCTATCCCACTCTCTCAGTCTCAGAATTAAACTGAACTAAATTTAAATAGGTGTGATGTTCAAAAAAAGAATAAGAAGATTGCGGAAGAGTAGGATAGACATATGTAAAACTTTTAAGAAGGAAAGGGATGTGAATTTTGACTTTATGAAATTTTCCTGACCTAAAAGATGTGTCGGTACCATTAAATGATGATTTAAACATAAAGTCAGTCTCTTCGGTTAACAAAAAAATCACATTTTATAACTACTTTAATTTAGAAACACAGAACCTAATAAATTGTCAAAATTAGATAAAAAATTGAAAAAAGTTTTGTTTATAGACCGTTCAAAACTTAGTTATCAATACTAGCCAAAGAGATTTTGACAAATATAGGGTAAATTAAGCTAATTCAAAACCTGCTCCAAATGGAAACTTTTCGCTACTCCAAATGGAAACGTCATTGTTTTCATGATAAATGCAGTACTAAATTATTATATTTATATATTTTCTATACCACAGTTTCATTATTTAATTAATTTTGCTCCAAATAAAGCGAAAATCTATTCATATTCACAAATTGTAATTTGTTAATTTCTCAGAATAATTAAAATTGTACCTTTTCACTATTGAATTTTTAATAGATCGACCATGTTTTCCAATGGAAAACACAATCAGGTGACTTTTGTTTATTCGTTTTGTTTAACATTTATGTCATATTTCTGGCTAGTTTTAGTTAAATTAATTGCTAATCTTTATTGTTAACGGTGCGCGAAGTTTTCAAATGAAATAATTACCTATTTCGTGAACAAAAAGGGTTTTTCTGAAGTGTTCAAATGCTTCAATAGGAAACCCCGGAAATATAATTTTTTTGGATAGATTTTCTTATTGTTTTAGATGGGAAAGGAGAAAAGACCAGGAATAAGAAAAAATCCTACACTCAGGAGCAACTAGAAATTTTTCCTTGTCTCCATTTGGACTAATTTGTTTCCAATAGAAGCATTTTGCACTCGTGTATTCTTCTTGTATTTAAAAAGTTTTCAAATTATATCTAAAGAATTTTCACTAAACAGTAACATTTTAGAAGAGTCAAGGAGCAAATTTATGTAATTCTCTTCAGAAAAAAATATAAACTTAATGTGTTGAATCTTCTGTCAAAGTTAATGGTTTTGAATTAGGACATTTACCCTAAATCCTTTTTTTGTATTAGAAAAAAAGTATTGTCTTACAATTTTTCCTCATCATGCATGGACGAGTTCACTCTTTAAGATTTAACAAAGACAATAATTTTTTCAAATCAACCAATGAGAATATGCAATTTTATGTTTTCTAGTTTCAAAATAAAAAAATAACGTAAACGCACTTTTTCCAATGAAATTTGAAAAAAAAACTTCAAAAATATATATTTGATATTTTGAAAGCTTTGTCTATTGAGTGTTTTCAAGTTGTCAAAAATATCCAAGGGTTTTGTAAAATGAATACAAGCACACAGTAAAAAAAATTTGGCTGCTTTACTATGATTTTCATTGTAAATTTTACATTAAACATGTAATCGTGTGTACTAATACACATTTGTATAATTTGTACACATTTTGTCTGAAAACTGTGAAATTTGTACACTTTTTGTTTGAAAACTGTGTAATTTTACACGAAATATGTAATAAAATATACAAAACTGTGTAATCATTCCCAGTTCATTACACGGTTTACAATTACATGAAATTCAAATTACACATTTTCAGATTACACGTTTTGTTGAAATACATAATTTGTGTAACTTTACAAGAATAATCGTGGTAAAAAAGCAAACCAACGATTATCCTTGTAATTTTTTTTACTGTGCAGTCTTATTTTTAGATCTAGCTTAAAATTCGGTAAATTCTGCCCCAGACACCCCTATGTGCGCTTTAAGGACTCTAGACACCGAGGCCCTCTCTTATGTCTATCCACTACAAATCTTACTCTAAAAATTCACTTTTTCTTTCCAAGAAAATAGCGAATTTTAGGAAAAGTTGCATAGGTCATGTTTTGTCAAGATAAAATTCAAAGATAAGTTTAATTGTCGCATATTTAACACCCGTATTTTCTTAGTCTATCTGGCCAACAAAACACACAAAATAGGACTATGTTTAATATTTGTTTTGTAATTCCTAAAACAATCTTTAAAGATTTTTTTACCTAATGGCATAAGTGCTTCAGCTACTCCAATGAGTGAATTTAGTTTTCCCAGTTGATCACTATTCACGAGCTTCGAAGCAATGGATCTCATGGCAATGAAGCTGGTGCCATTGAGGAACTCAACAATAGGTCCCAGGTACAATTGCCACTCTGTTACGGCAAAGGCGTAGACGAAGGATGAGAGGATCTTTGACATGCAAGAGATCACACCAATTAGGGCATCATCGAGCTTGAGGAGGCGCGAGAAGACTCCCACACTGAACGATGTGCCTATTGGAAGATATTTGGGAGTTATTGCTTTATCAGTAAATTAAATACCATCTCAGTTACCGATAAAGTGTGTTATCATGCCGTAGGTGGAGAAGAAACTGAATTCAACCTCACTCCAATTGAAGCGGTATCTTGTAAATAGATAGAATACTGAGAATTCACCTAAAAAAAACAACAAAAAATAGAAGCACGTGAGAAAAATCATGCAGATTCAATAAAAAAAATTAGGTCAACGAAAAAAATGATCATTAGTGGCTAATTCATTATTGTAAGAACGTTAAGCAAATGACAAAAAAGTTTCATTGCACTTTTGTGTGAAGGTTGCATTATTGCAAAACCATGATCAAAAACCATCATAAAATTTACTGAATTATCAAAAATGATCATCCTTAGCGATTCCATTTAATGATCAATTGTCCAAGATTAGCCACTTCCGTTTTTTGCGCCAAGGGAACAATTACGCATGTTTATCGCATAAGAAAACCATATTGAATGTTGACATTGAACGGCTGTGATATTAATTGTCATTCGCTATGTGACTATGTTGTAAGTAATATGGCTCACCGTGCATTGGCCCAATGACGACCATAACAACTACTATCAGCATAAGAACGCGGACTCTGTTGCGACCGCTGAAAGCTACTGTGAATGTCTCTACGACGTTTTCCTTGTCGAAGAAATCCAGCAGGGCATTCTTCTCAGAGTCCTTCGGCACCTTCACTACGTCCCTCCTGGGCTCTTTCACGCAGAAGAAGCCGTAGAATAGGGCAATTGAGTACATTGTAGCCGATATTGAGAATATTCCGTAAAATCCTATTAACCTAGAAATACACAAAAAGTTGTTATTTTTACAAAAACGGATAACTCGGGTAACTCTTTTGTAAAGGGAAGTGGAGAACTTTTTAATTGGGGTACGTTTAAAATAAAGTTTTTTTTCTCCTACTTTTAAATTCAAGAAAAACTTTATCGTAGGGTGGAATAACCACTTATCGCCACTTTTAGGGAAAAATTAAATTAATTTAATTAGAATTTTTGAACCCTTATTATAAAGTAACTTAAATTTGACACAAAGTTTCTTAGATATGTTGTCTATAGATATATCAGACTAATAGTCCCTCAATTTAACGGTGGATTACTTAAAAATATATATTTTTATTAAAAATTCAAAAATAACCATTTCTCGCCACCTACTTGAAAAGTCCCAAACTAAATTATATTGGACAATAGCATTAAAAAATATATTCAGCGTTGCTTTTTCTTCCTGATATCCTTGTTATTGCTCGTAATTATATGATTTTTCTTCGATTTAACTATAGGTGGCGAGAAGTAGGTCAATGGCGAGAAGTGGTGACACCACCCTATTTTAGTTTAGCTGCACAAATGGTTTGTGGATCTAAATTATATAAGGGTAAGGTTCTGTTCCATTCCAATTCAAAAAACCCTATTTCAAAGGTGTCCCAATTCAAAGGTGCCCCACTTCCCCCTACATTATTTAAAGGAAATATTTAGAACTAATACTTTATATAAATGTAATTAAATAATTTATCTCATAAAATATCATAGTTCAACTACATTATCAGATTTTTAAAAGCTTTTAAGCTCTAGTTCTCGTCGATCAGAAAACATGCAGGGATCATATATTTCGCAAGCCTAAGAAGGAAAACAAAACCTATCTTAAAACTTGATTTTAACTGCTCGACCTCCACGAAGGGCCAGTTTTTACAATCCAATTTTTTCAACTTTTTACTATACTTGTTTCCAAATGGCAAGAGATATTGACATCTAGTTTTCGATGACCCCTCCTAAAATGATATTTTCTCGACAATTATATCTTTCTTTTCTACCCCTCTTAATTATCTGTCAATTTCTTGCAAAAATGGTACAGTAGAGTCTTCTAAATTCGAACGCTCGGGGGGTATTTTTGACATTTCTCATCTCCCAAATTCGAACGATTTTTTCAAAACTAACGAAATTTAAGTGATATTAAATTGTACTTTGAATCAAATTCCCGTACTTTCTGACAAGTCTTAGTGGTAACATACTTTCTTTTCATTTTATATGATCATAATGTATGTAAACATTCAGGAAGAAGCACATAAATATGATTTTTATTCATCCAGAATACGAATTTTTTAACATAACCAAACAAATGGGGTTTGAATCCAAACGTCATTCGAATGTGAGAGATTCAGATTTGGGAGAATCTACTCTACCGATCTGACGATTTCATGCTGATCTATCGATTTATGGCGAAATTGTACCGATCTGTCGATTTCTTAACAAAATAGTGCCGATCTGCCGATTTTAAGCACCAGTAGATGAAGTCAGTAACACTATGACAATATCATATGGCAAATTTAAAAATGTTCATGAGGTAGATTCGGAAAAAATTAATCGAAAATCAAATTCATATCAGTTAAGAGATTTAATGGAGCTGCTATTCATGGTCATTCGATGTTCACTGGCCTTTAATGTTGCCCTGTTCACTAATTTGTCATATGACATTGTCATATCGTTGCAGAATTCACTCTGAAAACCACTTCATTCACCTCTTGTAAAAAACCTCAAAAATTAGGTTTTCCTGATTTTTCTCAAATTTGGCTCTGGCGGTTTTCTTTATTTTTTGGTTAAAATAACACCTTTCACCGGAAAAAACGCCAATCTACAATCATTCAACGTAAAAGTTCAGCCGGTTCAACCACTCTGGAGGATCTATCTTTTAACGGATTTGGTCAAATTTGAAATCATTTGAAAGGTCTTGAAATTCCAAATCCGACGGCATCGGTTACAATCGGTGATGGATCGGTAAAGTAATGCTCAACCCACAATAACTTTTGTTTAGTAAACATGTTTTTGACATTTCAATGAGAGTGAGTGAGATCTAGATCTATAGTCATCTCGCTCATTCTCATTAGAAATTTTGAAAACATGTTTACAAACAAAAATTATTGTGCGCGGCTCATAACGGTAATAGCTATATATTGAAAATAATGTTTTTTGCGTGTTTTTAATCTTCTGACCCATACAAAATTCAAATGGGAAGAAATTAAAAACATGAAAACTTTTACAACTTTTTGAAAGTAAAGGATGACAGCAACCAAAATAATATAATAATGTGGTGTTGTTGCAGAAAAAATCTCATACGATATTTAAACTCATTTTAATATTATTAAAAACCTACCAAGACCGATCAAATCGACCGATTTTAAAACTTTTTTTTTAATTAACACATATTTAAACGGTATACAATGTCGCCATCGAACTTTGAAAATTTCTTGAAAAATGTGTGTAATATGTTTTTTAGTGTTTAAATTTTATTTTTTCCTTTTTTCCTCTTTTTCAAGCAAAACGATCAAAAACGGTCGGTAGGTTTTAGGTAGATAATAAAAACAGCATATTTTCTCAATTTTGTTTTAAATATAATAAAAGAATCATGTAATTAAGTTTAGTTCTTTGACATATCAAAGTACAATATTTAAAGTATATTTTCTGAAATTTTCATTATAGAATTTTTAAAAACTGAGCCGTTGCAATTTTTCGTTTAAAAGATTAGTTTAACTTAACTCATCTACTAATAGAAAATATTTTGTTTTTTTGATTTTAGATGAATCCTACTCTGAGCAATCTTGTCCACCGAAAAGAAGGTTTTTACAAAAAGTCTCAAAAAAATCAGGTCCTATCGGCTAAAATTTGAAAATTGTTAAATGAAAATTTCAGAAGATTAGTTTTAATGTTGTAATTTTATATGCTTAGGAGCTTTAATTAAATATATTTTTTAATGTATTGAAAAAAGTAGTGAAAATATACTATTTTTGTATTCTTCTTGACCCACGCCCTTAAAAGAGCCTTAAAAGAGCCTGGTGAAATAGTTAAAATTAGTCATATCTAATTCTCAGGAGAAATTACTATGTTTTACCCTTCCCCCTTTCTCAAATTTCATTAATTTATTTTCATTCAATATGAAAGCAAAACAATATAAATTCAAACAAATTAAGTATTTTATGAGGAAAATAAAATGGCTATCTCACTTTAATCAAATATAAATATTTATTAAACTTTCATAAAATGAGATTCTTATCTATATCCTCATTAAATGCTATAATTGAACTCAGACTTTGCTGTATTGCTCCTCATATTCTTACTGCCAAAAATCCATTTTGAAACTAACAAACTTTCACAAGATAAACTTTTAACAAACATCATACTAAAACTTTCCTTACAGAATGAGTAAGCTAAATTGATTTTCTCGAAAACTTTGAACTTTGATACCACAAAAACTAAGATAGATCAATTTACAGTTTTCGACTGATGCCGTATATCATGTGAAAATTACAACTTGGTTGGTCTTTACTAATCATTTTGGATTGCTAATCAAATTAATTTTTTGCTCACTAATTGCAAAAATTATCCAACTAATTAGTATATTAACAGTCACTAGTCACTGAACTCATAAAAAATTTAAAGACATAAAATTAAACGCTATAAATTACAGAAGACATATCTCTATGACTTTTTATTACTTTACGAAATCCGTACGAGGTTTTTTATATTAAATTCCCATGCTGTTTTTTTTACTTTACGTATCGCACGTTTTTGATGGAAATGGCAGAAAATGTTAATAATCTCTTTATTTTTGTGCAAATTCTATTGCAAACGTGAGATAATCTACAACTTGAAGGTAATTATTCGTAAAGATTTAATCGCAAATTCGTAATTTAAAGTGACACATGTATTACAAAATTTATCTTTAATTATTATGGCTGTATCATAAAAAAATTCTAATCTTTTACATTTCGAAAGTTCCTTAAATAAAGTTTAATAATTATAAATAATTTTGCGCATAAATAGCGTTATTAGGACCTTATTCAAATAATTCTCTTGACTTATGAAATGAAAATATCTTCATCATTAAACGGCTTATTCCTATTGGGGTCGCAGGCTTAGGATATCTTAGGTTAGCAGCCTACATCTGCTGATCCTCCACCAGTTCAGGAAGGCGTTCACGCGGTCAATCCTAAGGCTCTTTAAGGCAAGATCATGAAAATATCTTGCGAAAGCAATTTGAAATCGAAAGATATGTAAGAATTTATATCTTGTAAAATTCATTAGAGTGAATTCTACAGAATATAAGCCCAAGTTTCAATTTTCAGTTCCGGAAGTTACTTTTAGGGTAAGGGAAACATAAAAATTTATTTACAACAATATCCGGTGTCCGCCAAATAACCACTATAGCCACTGAAGAAGGTACGTAGGGCACCGAGAGCTCTGGGAAGAAAAAAAATATTTTGGGCTGAACTTTCCCATTCGACTATCAGGATTATTGTTGTTTAAATTTTTAGCATTTTAAATCAAAATTACAAGGCATTTATTAAATTCTTAAAGTTACATTTGCGTTGTAAATTTACATGAATGTGTTATTTTTGTCCACCGCTACACATTTCTGAAATGTTTACACATTTTATCTAAAGTTTAAATAATTTTACACAAAATGTGTAATAATTGTGTAAAAATATTCAACTGTGTACTTCCCAATTTTTTCGCATTGTAAAAAGAAATGGGATAAAAGCAAGGAAGTGAGAATTTTAAAGCGGTATGAACGTAAAATATACTTGCGAGGGTTATGCAAGCTTCAGTCAGGCTTAGCCATATAGCTCAACTGCTACAATTTTTTTTCAAAATGAAATATTCTTGAGAAAATTTTTACATTGTATTTTATACTTACAGCAATTGATTTAATATATCTTGAAAAATGATTAAATTTGCTATTTGATTAGAAAATCCAGGTCTTCGTGAAACGGGCTACAATTTTGGTCTAAAGACCGCTTTAGCCAAGGTTCCGACCGGTTTCCAATGATTGCTCCAGTACCCAGAGTTTACAAACGATAATCAATTTTGTAAGGGATTAACGAACTACTAAGGGTTCGTAGTTTTCATAGATTCTTGACATTTTCCTTTTAAGATTTCTCAAATTTCCGTAGACCCCGCAAGCTTCTGAACATTTCTCAAATTCTCGAGTATTCTAGAAAATTCTCAAAAATTTTCCGGATTTATAAGAAATTTTCTGGGATCCTATCCTGAGTGTTATCCGAATTCGCTAAAAGACGTAATCCACTATTCGCAACGCACAGTTGCGTTATTCATTCCTATTTACACATTGCAACATTACACAAAAGTAATATTACACATTTTTAGATTACACATTTTTCAAAAGTACATATTTGATTATTGTAGTACTTTACAACATTAATCATGATAAAAAAGTAAAGTAATTAAAGAATAAAAATATCAGTTACATAAATAAAGATAAGTAGGGCACCCCTGAACATGGGGTACCGCCGAACACTGATTTTTTTTTCTAATCTACTTGGAATATGACGATTATTTTCTCAGTAAACAAACTTCCCTATAGGGGAAAGTACTCTCCCTTCGAACGTTCATGTCTTCGAATAATGTGAATTTCTTTCACTTTTCCTAACAAACTTACACATAATTATCACATAATTATAAATAATTGATAATAATCTAACTAATATTTAATAAAAATATGTGAGACTCTTAGGAAAACTGAAAGAAAACTCACATTATTCGAAGGCATGAACGTTCGAAGGTAGAGTACTTTCCCCTAGTATCTATGAATTCATACAGGTTTCATCCTCTAAAGCCTAATATCTAATCAAAATATCATAGTGTTCAATGATACCTCATGCTCGGTTGTGCTCAGTTTCCCCTACTCTATCAAATGAGTAACAACAATAAAAAAACTCGCTATTTAGATAAATTAAGTGAAGAAAGTCTAATTATCCAATTTAACAATTATGCCCTTGTAATATTATTTAGCTACCAATTTATCAAACAGATAAGGAATCATTCAATAAATAAATCCAGGTAAAGAATGTATGATTTACTTTCAATCGCAGTTTTGTCTGATATTGTTTTACATTCCCTCTTATCGTATCTCAATCAAAATCGTGCGGTGGAAGTACATAAATCATGCGTGGGAAAAATAAAATCCACTTACTTAAGTAAAACTCCACTGAGAGCCATTCCCAGGGGAAATCCAAGACTCACGCAGAGATGTACAATGCCAACCCTAAGTGTCCTGTTTTCCTCATCCGTTATGTCTGCAATGTAGCTGAACACTCCCATCATCTGCGTAAACCAGCCCCCAGTGAGACCAGGAAACAGGGATTCTGTCACAGCACTGGCTTCCATGGGTAGCCACTCGAAGTAGGTACAGAGGATGAGACCCAGGGCAGAGATCAGCTCTCCCACAATTGGGATCATCATGCAGGGTTTCCGGCGACCATGTCGATCACTCCAGGAACCCCAGAAGAGAATCAAGAGACAGGGCAGAGCACTTTGCAGGATCGTCTTCCATCCGGCCATCTTCGCAACGATCTGTTGTACCATTTGTTCCTCCCTGGATCAAGTCCCAGAAGAGAATTGAACTCATGACAACGGTATGGAACTTGTGAACAAAAAGGTTTTATTTACTGAGTAAAATTGGCGGTATCTCTTCGCGACAGTGCATCACAGATCACATCTCCGTAGTCAAGGTTCACCCGGCACGCCTTCTCGAGATTGAGATTCTGCGTTGCCAGACCAGAAAGGACACTAGGCATTATGTAGAGAGCCAGAAGAGGCTCCACAGTCATATTGCTCCAGATGTACTGGATCTTATCCAGAAAGCCCAACTCTCTCCATTCTGGCGTTTTTGCGCGCTTTTCCTGTTCCGCCTCCATTTTTCCGCTAAAATATCTCCGGGTGAGACAACAGGAAAAAAAAAGAAAAACAATTTATCAGTTTATCAATCTCTCATGTTGATTTTTCGTCATTCAGGCAAATTGCTATTCAATTACTGCGAATTAGTGTCCCGCTGGAAAGGCACTTTTCTCACCCACAGTTATCGTACATTATAACGTGACTCTAAAAGCATCATTTCATTGAAAATGTCCACAACACAAAATTTTCATTATTTGCTTTTTGCGTGCTAACTAAATATCCACCAAAGAAAATTTCAGAGGCAAAAAATCACAGTATCTAAACACGATTATTGAAAAGCTTTTTGCAGAGAGACCTTTTTTATGCTTTTTGGGCGGGAAATTTGTGGAAAAAAGCACTGTTTTGTAGATAATTTTATTGAAAGGTATCACAAATAATTCTAAAGAGGTTAACAATCGTAAGTTCTTTTTTCAATGATAACTATATATATTTCAATGGAAATCACAATTTTGATTTTATGAAATTTATATAATGTTTAAATAATAGGAATTTCATAATTTAAAATGGAGAGCAATGAGCATTTAAATTTACTTAGGAGAAGGATTTAAGTTTGAACACGAAGCCTAAAAGCTCTGAAACGCTCAATTAATTTATTCATACACTGAAATAAAGGACGATGGGCAAAAATGTTTGGAAACTGGTCTATGTGGCGTCCCCAGACGGAACTAGGCACATTTGGTAGGTAATGGTGTAGGATGAAAAACTGCAGAGACCCAAGGCGATATTCTTCGGGACACCTTGTAAAATCGCTTTTACTAAAATTTAACATCGAATTACTCAAGATCAGCTGAAAGAATCTTCATGAAATTCGGTATGGGGTCAGTATACAGCTTAAATTGTTAATCCATGCATACTACCCCCTCCCCTGCCCTACTTGCAGTAGTCCCCATACAAAATGAGGACATTTTTCATCATAACTCTCTCTGATGAAAACTAGAAATCAGAAACTTGTCATGAGATCAAGGATTAGCACTTCTTCCACTATCTTTCATACAAAATAAAAACACTGAGAAGAGCTAAAAAACTGAAATTCGGTAGGAATTAAGGTTTATAGAAGGATAAAGGTTTATAGAAGGATATTCAGTCATATAAAACTTAGTTACGATTTCAAAAAAAAAGATAAATAAATCACTATTTATTCTAAAAATAAAATAAAATGTATAAATATCCTACTGCAATAGATGAATACAATGAGGCTATATCTCTCTGTATAATACTTTAAAAATATCCAGAACATGTATATTAACTTTTCCTAGAGATATACAACTATTTTATTCAGCCCAACGAGATCGATCAAAGCACATCTCGTGGTGGTTGTTGAAACTTTTTTATACCAGTACTGCATAGTTCAACTATATACCTTTCATTTAACCCTACATTGATCAAGATTGGTTAAGGAACAATGGAAATACAGAGATTAAAAAAATGTAGCTTATATCAACATCTAATTGGCAAGTCTAACGTTAAAAAATTGTAAGATCTCATAGATCACACAATTTCTGTTGGTATAACCGACGGCGAGACTTGTATTCTGCTATTTCAGGACAAAATTGTCCTTCCGGTGAGCGCTTGAGGTGGATTAATCCATAATTATAACACTCACATTTCCAGAGCTTTCGACACTGTATCGTGTCTTCTTCAGTGGTTCTTGGTTAGTTACTTGAGTGTTTTAATTTTGGATTAAACTACCTCACCGACGCTCACCGGAAGGACAATTTTGTTCTGAAAAAGCAGCATATATCATACAAATATAATTAAAATCGGTTGGATATTTTCGGAACTAAACACTTTTCCTATTATTTGAAACCTTTTATGACCTGGAACGCCCCTTGTGGTCGACTTGTGAAGATGTCTCTCTTGTCGTTTTGCAGAGTTTTTCGAGACCTTTCGATTGAATACTCATTGATTAAATTCGGTTAATAAATCTTTGAGATATAAGTACAGTGCCCGCTCTCTAATCCGGATCGGCGTAATCTGGACGAGTTATCGACAGTTACATTTAAAATAATTTTGAGGTTATGTATGCATGTCTGTTCAGCAATGAAAATGAATTATCCTGTGATGTTTTTGTTTAATAAATGAAGTATAATAGCATAGAATTCTATAAAATTATGTCTTTTTAGCTTCTTTAAAACTTTTATTCTAATTCTACAAAAAAATCTTGTATTATATTTTCGAGACGTTGAACAAATTCAAAAAACCATCCGGATCAATCATCCGGATTACAAAGCGGGCACTGTAGTATTAAAGGTTTATCTTTGAGCTCTCATGTTTCAATGTCCTCCCATTCATGTTATGCATGCATTGTACATACATACGCTTTTACTTCGTTTTGAGCCTATGTAGTCCTTTCATATATTGTTAGTTTGAAAAAAAAGGCGGTATAAATCCCAACATTTCATATATAGGAGATCATTTTCTTCCAGAAAATAGTTTTTATGCTCTAGAACTTTTTCTCAATGATTTTGAACTTTGACCCTGGAACAAAAGTTGTTACCTATAGTAATGCCTATTTAATGATAAAGGTCTCATTGGTGGATGCACCATAGAACACTTTTGCCCATTCTCCTTTATTCATTATTAAAAGGTGAAATTCAAATTTTCAATTTAAGTAAATCAAAATTAAATAAATAATGATATTATATTTCTATAAAATCTCTGCACCTTCAAAATCTTTTTTTTTTTGTAAATACGTTTGCTTAAAATTACCTTACGTATAGGGATCAATTGGATAAATTGGATCAAGGAAATTTGACTTGTTACACTATAAATGATCCTCATAGTCAATGAAATGACTGATCCTCATGCCCAGATCTTTCTGGTAAACCTAGTGAAATTCCCAATCAGATCAAAACGGTGTTCATTAGACACCCGACTTTTTGACTTCAAAGTGGAAATCGATACACTAAATATGCACTAGTAACACAAAAGGATCATTATAAATCATATTTGAGCATTTTCAAAATAATTAATCATATATTTTATACTTTTAAAGGTTTATCAGTTTGAAATTTTGTATTCACATTTATCATTTTTATTTGTTTTTTATGTAGTAGATTACACATCGAAAAATTAATGCTTTCAAAGGATCCTAAATGAGCCTTTTATTTTTTCCAGGGTTTGAGTTTAATATTTCATATTTCTTTATTACAGATTTGAGGTTAGCTCATTACCCTGAGTTCACAATTTTTATAAAAATATTTTAAAATTACCTGTATTTAATCTTTAAGACATTTTAAGGGGATCTGTTCTAATAGCTTTATTGAGCATATCGCAATGATCGATTATATTGATCAACTGCAACCAATGAAACTTTCAAAATTCAGAACTATTTTCATTGCTATTAATGCCAAAGCCCAAAAATAATTCATGTCAACAATTTATGGGGAAAGTGATAAAATTTACAAAATGTGGAGTGGAATATGGAAAATATACCAATGCGCGGTAAATAATAATAATAAGACACCTTTAATTCTCGGATAGCGTATGCTTCATTTTTTTAGTACAATTAAATGTTAATAAATTTATCAATCTTGTCTATATTATCAATATTTAATTTTAAATGTCTTTAAAATGTTTTTAAACCTTGATGGACATTATATGGATCACCTTTCAATGGAGTTCAATTAGAGGTTTAACAAGGTTTCTGTAATTCAGTCCTTGGACTTCTTGCGCTTTAAGAAACATAAACAGATTGTTTATTCAATTTTTTAACAAATGAAATTATTTAGTGCAATTTTAAGTTTTGATAATATAGAAAATATAAATAATTTAGGAATGTCATTAGAATAGTAAAATCTACTTGAACATATCAAGAATCAAATAAAATCTAAATGAAAACGAGAGAATGTACGTTAATACTAAGTAGGGGAGACCGAGGAAGAAATAGCCAGGAAATTCAATTTTTCTTTTCTGATGATTTATGAAAAACTTGATTAAATTAGACTAATCAATATTTTAAAAATATATATATTTGTTTGCTCAATATTCTTTCTATGAAAAACTAACACCTTACCGTCAAATTCTCCTGCTGCCTAATTCTACCCCGGTTTCCTCTACCAATCAAATTACAATCTTCACCGACCAAAAAGATAGCCTTTGTCTTAGTCGTCTTAGTGTATATTCTTCTTTTGATTGCTATTAATTCTTTTACACTTTAATAAACGATCATTTTATTTGTTATGTCCTAAAAGCAATAACATTTTTTTTTAGCCGAATAAATATCAAAAATGTTTAAACATTTCTTAATCGAAAACTATAAAAACAACTTATATTGTTCTTTTTCAGAACAGAAAGACTTTGCTAATAAAAAATTTTATTTGCTATGACAAAAACAGATATTTTGCATAAATAATATCTTTTGAGGTAAACTAATGGGTTCCACGCTCTAAGTGCCCAGGATTATTTTTTGCCACAGACTTTGTTATGCTTTCTTTCAATTATATTATTACTAAAATGCGTGAAACAAATCTTCGTATAAAAAAAAGATTTTCCGCAATATTTTTCACGTGGAATTATTGTCTAAAAGTATTCAATTATTTTTATTGCAGTTTGACAATGAAATTCGAAAGGACCATTAAAATCAAATAAATCATTTTCCATTCGCTTTGTGAAAAGAATATAATCTCTATTCACATCTAAAAATATACAGAAAATAAGGAAGACATTTTTTTAAGCCAATTAATTCTTGAATATTTGAAACACAGATATTCGGCAATTAATTTTATTATTATGCAAAAATGTGTGCTGAAAGATAGGGTGTTTCTTCTGGAGAGCGTATTTTTCAACCGATAATGTTGGGACCCGTTGGAAAGGTCTTGGAATTCCTCACAAGTCTGAACCGGTTTCAATCGGTTATGAACCGGTAATAAATCAATTACGACCCGTTAAGTAATTTTTGCCTTCCTAAGCTCCTAAACTATTTTGGATGATCTTCTGAATGATTTATAAAACGCTTCAAATTTGTTGTAAACCGATAAATGATGCGAAAGTATATTTGAGGTATAGCATCTAGGGGAAACTGGGGCACCACCAAACACGGGGTACCACCAAACACTGCGATTTTATAATCGGATATTCGACTTCAGAGGATAAGACCGATAGGAATTTATAGGCACTATAGGGATGCTTGTCCACTGAAGGAATAATCGAGATAGTCCAAGTAGTTTAGAAATATAAATTACTGTTTGGTGGTACCCCGTGTTTGGTGGTGCCCCAGTTTCCCCTAAGTAATGAGTTCGAGCACTTCGCAAAGCATGAGACACTTTGCCATCATTTTTCCAATATGTGAAACAACTCATCGAATTAGTAAAAAAAAATCCGGAATGTTTTACACGTGAAAAGAATGTCTGTAGTAATAAATTCACTCTTATTGCAGGTTATCAATGAAATTCGTCAAGAGCATTAAAAACACATTATTTTCTGTCTTCTTTTTTTGTTTTTGAAAACATTATAAACTGAAGGGTAAGTGTGCCAAATTCCGGCCAGCTTGCAATTTCGGCCACCTTTTTTGTTCCTCGAATTTCCATGAATTTTTAGTTTTTACATACTCTAGAGATTATACAATGAAAAAGAATAACAAAAAATGTAGCTTCGACAAACGAGATGACGTAAAAAAGATATTGGAAGAATTCCCGAAGGGAAAGGAACTATGAGAATGAAGGTGGCCGAAATAGGGCACCAAAGCTATGTCTATATTTTTATTCATTTTAAAATGTATTAAAAATGATTTTAGAGTAAATAAAGACGGTAAACTCTTTACAAGGTTTCAAGCAACACTCTTTCAGAAGAAAGAATACAAAAATCAATTTGTATTTAAAACATTACATTTCAAACTTGAGACTTTAACGCTTGCATGCAACTATGCTGAAATTTGGCACACTTACCCTAGTTATATTTAATTATAGAAATTAAAGAAAACAGGACTGAAAACTTATGTTAATTAATTTTAGTATGTGTCAAACACCCCTGGTCTGACGTATAATTTTATATTAAAGCTAAAATTCATAAAAATGTGCCATATAAATGTTTTTGAAAAACATTTCAGTGCAGAACTCTTGGCTCTTAATACCTATTTGATAAGAAATATTGTATTCAATGCATTTGATTAAAATATTGCTCTTAGAAATGCTTAAAGATTTTTTTACTGAATGCCACAGAAGCCGAATCGCAATTATACCACTATGTCAAAAAAAATATATTAGGTTCGCAATCCTACCTCACAAAATATTTGAAGAAATTTAAAATTAAGTGGCGATTTTTAGAAAACTGCCCCAGTTTGCGCAGCTACGTACAAAATTTACCCACCTATGTACGACTCATTTTTACCGTAAACACTACAACGGGTATAAAAATTAACATATCAGTGTTTAGACGGAAACCTACTCGCTTTAACCGTTTATATAGGAGGTAACATGCGTTTTAGAATCAATTTTATGCTATTTTTCTAACACATATTTCTGTTACACTTGGAAAACTATTTTTACTGAATTCGTACACCTATTGTGATCCGAGGATTTTTACTAACACCTTCATTCCCTTATAAACCCGCTATAACTTGTAATAGTTATTTTTATTAATAAAAAAAAACACTTGGAATGTAAAAAGTACATAAAATATTTGCACAACAAAATTGCAATTTTAAGCCCATTTTTTATCTGTGCTTTTTGAACCTGGTAAATAAGGCCTAGGCTCCAAAGTTTGTCAGGAAATGTGAGGAGCACGTCTGGCTATTACTATGTGTCTATTGATTAGATTTAATCAGTAACTTAGAAAAAATCATCTTTTACATAGCTGCAACATAACGAAGCTGCAAAACCTTCCCCTAAGCAGTCGGTTGGATCCGCAACTGTGCTAATTGGCAAATGCCGAACTTAGTCGTTCGGCTAAATTATCGGGTTAAAGTCGTGTCGAAGTCAAAATCCGGTATACACAAAATCCTGAACGGGATGAAATTATAGGGAGGAAAATGTTTAGAATGATTTCCCAAGACACAGAAAATTTTCCTTAGCCTCCAGCAAGGTAGGTTGCAATCGTGGGAGTTGCTATGACATTTTTAAGAATTCGGGATTTTGGCTTTTGGGATTTTGACCGGGACCCCGTATGTTCACCTATGGTTATGAGATTTGGGTAAATGATCGAAAGGGTAAGATCGCGAGTACAAGCTGCCGAGATAAAGTACCTCCGGGCGGTTAAGAGAATCATTCTTCGAGATCGAATGAGGATCGTAGCCGTTCGTGAGGAGCTAAGTAAAACTCAAGGAGTTACTCCTTCGAGTCACTCCTTCGATGGTATGGTCATGTTCAACGCATGAATGAAGAAAGATTCCTTAGAAAAGCTATGCAAGCCATTGTAAAACGGTCTTCAGACTAGAGGTTTAGCCCAGTTCCCGTAGATCTTCAAAATCCTAAAATGTCAACCAATTTTATTGCTTTTTTCAAAATCTAATAGATCATTCGTTCTTAATAATCCAGTTCCAAGTTAAATTTTCCTAAATATCTTGTCTATTAAGAAATTATAACAGTTATGCCATATGGCTAAGCCTTAGATCTGAAACCCGTATAAGGAGACCTCGACCTCGAGGCAGACCTAGGACAAGGTGGCTGAATCAAATTCAGAATCTTGCTTTGGAGCGCCTTGGGATCGAACCCGAACATCTTCCTGAAGTGGTGGAGGATCGAAAGGCGAGGGCTGTTAACTTTGATGTCGTGGGCCCGTGACCCCAATGAGGATAAGCGGTTGAAAATGATAATGATGATAAATCTGTTTGTGCAGCTAAATTATATCATGATAAGAATCAATTTTATTTAAGAATAGGTGAAAAATCCCAATTTAAAAGCCATCCCACATTCAAAGGTACCCCACTCCCCTAAATGGACTGTATAGTAAAAGCGCATCATAGTATACATAAGGGAACCTCACTTGAAAAAGTGTACAAAATTTAAGAAAAAAAAGAAAAGAAAAGAAAAGTTTTAGGAAAGAAAAAGAAAAAAAAAGAAGAGCAAAGGAAAAAATGAGAAAATGTTTAAAAATTTGTATTTGAATTTAAAATACAAAAAAAAATCACAAGCCTAATCAATTCTTACTTGGTTAAGTATTTCTTTTATGTTAAAATTTACGGGTATAAGATTTTAAACACTTATCTTCTCAATTCCAAGAAGAAATTTCTGGATGATATTGGTGTCTGAGGACAAAATGTTCACTTTGGTAACATCTTAAACATATCCAAAAATGAAAAGTATCGATACTTTGGTTCTTGAGATATTCCCAAAAGAGTGGTTTCTAGAAGATCCAAGAAATGGAGGAGAGCGCAAGAAAAATCGCAATCAATGACGAAGAGCTAAAATTCCAGTTTTTGGTCCTTATGCACAAAATACGGAAAACTTTCAGATTGGAAAAGGGCACGCTTGTAAACGAAGTACAACTCAAAAGAAATTTTTATAAAATAAATTAAAAAACTAGCTAAAAAATGAAGATTTTTTTTTATAATAAGAAAAAAGAAAAAGAAGAGAAAAAGAAAAGAAAAAAGAAAAAAAGAAAGAAAAAAAATGTGTACAAAGGACAATGGGCAAAAGTGATCTATGGTGCGACCACGAATGAGACCTATATCATTTAATAGGCCATAGTATAGGTAACAACTTTTGTTCCGGGACCAAAGTTCTAAATCATGGAGGAAAAGTTCCAGAGTATAAAAAATATTTTCGTAGAAGCAAAATAATCTCTTATACGAAATGTGTCCATTTATACTGTCTGTTTTATGGAAAAGAATAAATTATAACAATAAAATATATTAAATGACTGCATATTCTCGAAATGGACATAAATGCATATGTCCTTACATTGCAATATGCGTAGGAGATCTTTAAAACATGATGGCTCAAAACCTTATATCTCAGAGATTTATCAACCGAATTTAATCGATGAATACTCAATCGAAAGGACTCGAAAAATCCTACAAAATGATGATACAGATAAGTTCACAAGTCGACCGCAAGGGGCGCTCCAAGTTATCAAATTAATCAATTTACAGGAAATGTGTTAAGTTTCGAAACTAAACCTTGCTCCCATGCTGACTTTAAGCTTTCTACCTTTTCTCAGAGAGGAGTTATAGTGGAAAAAGTCCTCATTCTGTATGGGGACTGCTGGAATGAGTGGCGGGGAAAAACTTATATATACACGGTTAAAAAGCCTTCCAGTGCCATTGATCCTATGCCAAGTTTCTGATTTCTACTTCTTTTCACAGAGGAGTTATAATGGAAAATGTCATTATTTTGTATGGGGGCTACAAGAAGGAGTGGAGGGGGGAGGAGCCTGTATACATGGTTAAGGAATCCTTCGTAAACCTTGATTCCATAACAAATTTCAGCTTTTTACTTCTTCTCAGAAAAAAGTTAAAATGAAAAAAGTCCACATTTTGTATGGGGGCTACTGGAAGGAGGGGACGGGGGAGCGGGTAATATCTATCTAATAGCGGGTAATAAGTCATACATTGACTCCATACCGAACTTCATGAAAATCCCTTTAGCTGATGTTAAGTAATTCGACGTCAAAATAGTATTTTTTTTTCGAAAGGATAAAGGCGTTTTTAGAAGGACTCCCAGCGAATATCGTCCTGGGTCTCGGTAGTTTTTCATCCTACACCATTACCTATGAAATGCGCCTAGTCCCAGCTGTGGTCGCCACATAGACCAATTCCCATACATTTTTGCCCAATGTCCTTTCTTGAAGTGATGTACCCTTGAGTATACTTCATATGAGTCCCTCTAGGCGTTCAATTTTGCAGCTATTTATTACCTAATATAACCCTTCAGAATCTTTTATGTATTTATGGCAAAAAAAAACAACAAAATTAAAAATTTAATAAATGAACTATTACATTTTTCTGCTAATTTTCCGATGAGTGGCATAATGTATAAGTGAACATGAGACGCCTAAAAATTATATTATCAATTAGAGGAGAGCCGGCATGTTTGAGGCACTTTTTAATGTTTTGATTTTACGGCGTTATTCTAAAACTCAGAAAATCATCTTGAAATTTTGTATAGTGGCTTCGCTAGTATAGACTTTATTAAAATAATTCGATTCGTATTTTGGCTTTTTTATTCAAATAATCAAAGAATTATCCAGACTCAAATATTCAGGCTCTCCCCTACTTCTGCGTGTAATGCAAAATTAATCTGAAAACTTAATAAATAAATAAAGTTCTAACTGATTATTTGCTTGAAATCCTGATTAATTTGCAATAAGTCCATATGCATCATATGCTTCATAGCAATATTTTTAATTCAAAAATATTAGTAAGAAAATTGTAAGTATATATTAGCCTAGAGGCCAGAGATTTTCGCAGTATTTTCCATATTCACATTAAAAAATATTTCCTCAATTTTAATAATTCAATTTAACTTCCGTAAAAAAAATTGCAGATTTTGAACTCAGGAAATAGAACATCTGAGAGAAAAATCTTTAGGTACTTTACTCTTGCATTCGTTATTCATTGATCTAATCGAATTAAAATTGCACATTGCTTTAAATGCAATTTGTAAGATGCATTTTCCGATAGTTCTCATCCAACTTTATTGAAGTTTTCCCTAAAGATTCGTGATTTATTATAAGTTCTTTGGGAATATATTTATCTGGCATAGTTTCTGTATGTTTCCTGCTGTTGTAGAACATCAATTGAGATTCTACTCACAAAATTTCAGCTGACTACAATGGGGATTGTTGCCTTTGAGACTTTATTTAAATAATTGAACGAACTGAAAGAGTAACCACATTTATGTCATTGTTGAATTTAGCAAATCACAAATTTAATTTAGAAGTCGATTGTAAGTTGAAATAAAAATTCACGATGAGTTATATAATTCTTTGGTTCATTTTGCAGAATATATTTGGTCTTTTTTTCATGCAAAAATTGAATCGGCATCTTCATTAATTTTGCAAAATGCCACAAATTCAAGGATAACAGCTCTAATCAACCTCTTTAATGTGCGATTTGCAAAATATTTTCAATGAAGAAAAAGTGCTTTTTACTTTTTGGAGGGAGAAGATTTGGTGAAAAATTTCAAATGCTAACGAGGTAAATAGAATTAGAAGAGAGTTATTCAAGGTTGATTTTAATTTGGTGGATTAGATTATCAACATTTAATCATGAAATAACCATATTTTTCTCTATAGTACCCGCTCTTTTGTAATAAGCAAACACGCGAAAGTCATGAAAAAAAAATTGTAAATAATCTCAAAATTCCATCATTTTGAGGCGGAAGTGATATTTTTTTTTTAAAGTTTATTATCTGGGAACAGAGGATATGGGATGTATGCTAAACTTACAATTTCTCACCCTTTTTCACAGAATCATAAATGAAAATATAGATTTATTGAGCACTTTTAATGCACTTTAAACTTGTTTCTTATTGGCGGCAAAATTCACAATATCTAAAATATTAAAAGATGTAAAAGTTGCTAAAGTGTCCAATGAGGAATGCTGATTAAAATTGATCACAGTGAGAATGTTTTAGCACCATTAATTAACACACTCCACGTCGAACTAATGCTCAATTCCTATTTTAATTGCAGAAGCGGTCGCTTGACAAACCCACAAGTTTTTTCTCCACTAAATTCACTTGAGTTTAATTTTCAAAATTACAGCTTTTCATGTGACGATCACCGTTGAGTCCGACGTTGACTGTGGACTGATCATTTGGAGGTATCAGTAGCCAGCTTAGCATATTCCCTCCACAAAACTTATTTTCCAGCCGAACACTGTCGAATGCTTTTTTTTTGCTGAGAGACTTGGCTTTTCGCGAGTTTTCTCAACCAAAAGTTCACAGTGCTTCCCTCCCGAATAGACACTTTTTCCAAGGTTTTCCCACGATCGCTCGATTTTCCATCTATACACCTGTTTTTTTTTTGTTAAGAATTTTTTACATAGTTCGCACTGGAAGTTCTTCCTCTCGTACTAAAATGCTACTTCTCGTGATTTGAGGAATTTTAACATGAGGGGCGATCAATTGATGATAATTAAGGGAAATTGGGTTATTTTTCTTTTTAGAAATTTGTGCTATTATCCGTACTATTTTTCTTATCTAAATACAAGTTAAATTGTTAATAATTAGTCATTTATAATTGCCCTCTGAATAGCTAGAACTTGAGTAGGGGAAGGCTTTCAGGTTTCGTACACACTCTGGCTTAAAACATTCCCTTTAACCTTTTCGTACAGAAGTAGATCTTGAAAAATTCGAAAATCTATTTGAAGATCCAAAAAAGAGACTTTCTTACATCCTAATACCTTCGCAAGGTGGCGGAAGTAAGGGCCTTGACAGACATGAGGATTAGCCAAGAGACGGTTTAGCGTAATTATATTAGACATAATGGTTAAAGTGCATTTCCATCATTTTCCCCTAAGTCGTCTCTCGGCTTAAATCGTAAGTGTGTCATCCTGTTCGAATTTCGAAGTGTTCAAGTGTCAAAATATGACGGTTTTCACATTTTTGTGAGGAAAAAAAAACAGTACAACGACGTTTACTGTTCTTGCCCCAGTAATCACTCCATAATCACTGAGTAACTATTTTGCCAGCTTTTTACTGTGATGTTTCATAAATTTTCCCGACCTTGTTCGAAAATTTAGTATGAAAATTCGAAATTGAATTTGAATTCTTCGAACTTCAACGACTTTATGTGCAAATAGAGTTCCATTTACCTTTTATCCAAGACACTATTGGAGAATCAAAATCTACTTCTGTTTGGGCTTAATGGATCTAACCTATTTTTTAAGGAAATGTCTAACTAGCTAATGCCACGAAGATCATACTCAAGAAATATAGGAAAAATATGAAGTGTTTAAAACCAAAGTGTGTGCGAAGCCTGAAGACCTTTCCCCTAGTTTTTTAATAAATAAGTCAGAGCTTTAAAACTTCATAAATACTTTAGTCAATAAACTTATCCTTCCGGTTAGTAAATAATTTAATATTTGTAGAAAATTGTAAGAAATATTATTTATTTCATTTCATTTTATTTATTTCATTTATTTCAAATACTGCTTCTGAGCTAGAGCTCTTGAAAGCAAATTTTGGACAGAGATATAGGCGTACAAAGACTTCAATGTTTGTGTGATAGCGGCCACTGCCGTCTTAGCGTTGGTCAATAACCTATGCTTAACTAAATTATGCTTAGTTCATTTGTATTCAAATAATTAGGACGATAAAACCTTTTATCCTTTTCGTTTTCTTTTATTGATAAAAACTTGAGAGTATTTAAAGCTTTCATAGTTTTAGTCAATCAGGGACAGCAAAGAGAGCAAAATATTTTATAGAGTTTAATATTTGAATAGGGGAACTGTATCAAATTTCGGCAAGCTTGCAATTTCGGCCACTTCTTTTTTTCCTTAAATGTTTCTCAAAAATGTCGCTTCTACGAACGAGACGATCTGGAAAAGAATTTGTAAGAATTCCAGAAGAGCAAGGAACTATGAGAATCAAGGTGGCCGAAATATTACTCAAAACTATGTCTATATTATTCATTTTAAAATGTATTAAGGATAATAAAAAAAAAAGAAGATAAACTATCTGCAAGGTAATAGGCAACACTCCTTAACTCTTTCGCGACTCACTTTTATTCGACAGATGAATTCATGTAAAATTGAGTTTTTCTTAATGTTTTATGATCAAATATAATAGTTCATAGAGGAAAAAAACTTTCCATTGCGTGAAAATTCGGAAACACCCCGGGTCATATATGACCCTGTTGTCCTCAAGGGAAGTGTACATACCATTTTCAAAATCTATATCACGGGCTTTTTAAAAGTTTTTTTGCTTGAAGTTATTAATTTGGCCAAAACCATGGCAAACTGGATTGTCTTGATGAACACTGTACTCCTGGTGTTCAAGGAATCTTCCTGGTAATCCCTTGAACAGTCTCTGTCACAATATTTTGAGTGGTATTTGACAAAAATAAACTTATCCACATATTTATTCATCTCCACATTTATTTATTCATATCCACATATTTATCACACAATACAATTGCTCAATATGAAACGCTTGCAGAATACTCTAAAATATTGCAAAATATGTTATAATCTATCAGATATAAGATGAAATGTCCAGGAGCAAGATGTCCCACCTGCATTTCACAAAGAAAAACAATGTCCCAACTACATTTCGCTATAGGTTTGGGACGAAAACACTGTTACCCTTGCCGACAATAGGGTCATATGTGACCCGGAAAATTCTACACGCTTTTCTGGAAAATTGAGAGTAGTTTATTATTTCAAAATATGCAATATACAATCTTTGGATATTCTATTTTGTGTTTCTAAAGAATTTTTTGCTGAAAAAAAATTAATATTAAAAATTTTGAAAAAGAAAAGTCATTTCACAAAGTTCGAAATTAGTGATTTTTGATCTCAAATATTTTCTTTTTCTGAATATCTGGAATCTTGAGAAAATTAGCCAAGAATCTTACATCCTTCTATTATGATGTCGTGCACAAACCGATAGATTTCAATTAATGTAAACAGTTCTGTAGTTCGAGCAATAAAAACACTTTAAAATTTTATAGTATATTATCTAACAAAATAAATAAGACTCAGTTAAGGGGGTTCCCCTAATTGGAAAGTCGAAAGAAATCAATATTTTTATTGCTTAAATAGATAAATAAGCTGTCTCAGAATATATCATAAACATAAACATTTCAGAACTCAATTCTTAGTATTTCCGAAGATACAGAGATGAAAGCAAATTCTCCGCGACTTTGTAAAGAACAATTAAAATCCCTACAAGTATTGCTAATTTCGCACAGAGCATATGCTTCAAATTGGTAAGTGACTATTAAAAATTAAACAACGCCAATGAAGTAATTCACAATTCTGCGCTATTATTTCATTCACAGCTATAATTGAAAGGTTAATTCAAGTTCAAAAAATGTTATTTGTTTATACCACCTGCTAGTTTCAGATCCAATCACATACAAACGTCTGTAGAATTTTCTGTATTCTGCGAAATAGTTAGTTTCTGGGGTTTCTGGATTCCAGATTCCAGAATCGTGTAATGATAAGATCTTGATAGCATTCTACTACTGATCAACAGTTGTTACAATCAATGCTGTTAATTGTTATTAGTGTATTTATGTAACTTAGTGAGAGCGTTACGTCCTAGACACACTATCGACTTAAGCCGAGAGATGACTTAGAGGAAAATGATGGAAATGTAGTTTAAGTCTTTCGCGTCATTAGGGTCATATATGACCCGGGGAAAAAACTTTTTTTTTTACTATTTACATTAATTGAAATTTATCGGTTTGTGAACGACATCCTAATAGAAGGATGTAAGATTCTTGGCTAATTTTCTCAAAACTCCAGATATTCAGGAAAAGAAAATATTTGAGATAAAAAATCACTAATTTTGAACTTTGTGAAATGACTTTTCTTTTTCAAAATTTTTTATATTAATTTTTTTTCAGCAAAAAGTTCTTTATAAACAAAAAATAGAATATCCAAAGATTGTATATTGCATATTTTGATATAAAAAACTATTCTCAATTTTCCATAAAGCGTGTAGAATTTTCCGGGTCATATTATGACCCTATTGTCCCCAAGGGTAACAGTGTTTTCGTCCCAAACTTATAGCGAAATGTAGTTGGGACATTGTTTTTCTTTGTGAAATGCAGGTGGGACATCTTGCTCGGACATTTCATCTTATATCTGATATATTATAACATATTTTGCAATATTTTAGAGTATTCTGCAAGCGTCTCATATTGTGCAATTGTGTTGTGTGTGAATAAATATGTAGATAAGTTTTTTTTGCCAAATACCACTCAAAATATTGTGACAGTGACTGTTCAAGGGATTACCAGGAAGATTCCTTGAACACCAGGAGAACAGTGTTCATCAAGACAATCCAGTGTGCCATGGTTTTTTTTCCAAATTAATAACATCAAGCAAAAAAAAACTCTTAAAAAGCCCGTGATATAGATTTTGAAAATGGTATGTACACTTCCCTTGAGGACAACAGGGTCATATATGACCCGGGGTTTTTCCGAGTTTTCATGCAATGGAAAGTTTTTTTCCTCTCTGAACTATTATATTTGATCATAAAGCATTAGGAAAAACTCACTTTTACATGAATTCATCTGCTGAATAAAAGTGTTACGCGAAAGAGTTAACTGACGATATGTTATTATTATTATTAATAGTTTTCTGGGAATTGCAGCAAATTTTTCCAGAACTTCCGCTGTTACCTACTCCCGCTTTTCTTTGAAGAAATTGCTATGAACACTCATCAGTTACAATCCCGACAATCTCTCCTGTCCCATTGTGCTTCGCAGCCAGGTTTTGACCCTTCAAAAGGTACTGAAAGATCTTTCAACAGATGCTGTGGTCGATGGAAAGGCGCATAAAATCAATAAAGCCTGCCTTATTGCAGGATAAAACACTTTGGTCTCCTCCAACAATGAGGCCACTTCAATATCTTTTAACTTATCCTTTGACAATACTTTCTTTTTTCACAGGTTATCCCACAACTCCATTTCTACTGCAATGTCCCCCAGTTCATAAGGCCAGATAAGGCCGATGCGAAATATTTTATTCTATTAATTATATTCAATTACAAGAATATCTTTACACTACACGGACCGGGAAATGCTTATAAGTGGAAGCAGCTACTAAGTGATTGAAGTTGCATCGTTTGAGACTGTCCAGAAAGTAGATTAGGAGTTTTTTTTATGGATTCCTTGTGGTGAAATTGAAAGCCACAAACAGGAGCTCGAAAGCCAAAAAGTTATCGAAGGTGACCACAGTTTTGTCTGCTTCCTTCGAATCTTTTGCTCCTCTTTGTGAACTGTAAAACACCAGAGGCTAACAGGAATTTAATAGTCCTCGTCCAAAATGAAAGTTGTAGTCCCTCAGTATATCACAGTTTTCTTAAAAACTTGTCTCTGGGGTCATCTTTTTTAATTAAAATCACTAAAATCATTGGGAAAACTTTGTTTGCAAATCAAAATAAGCAACTAGTGAGGTTATGTTGCACTGTCCCAAAGTGTCACAATAACGAGTCGACAATGAGGGAAGAGCTGACACTCATTTCATCTCGACATTTGGATTTAACGATACTAGAGATTCGATAGTATCGAGTCGATACTAGCGAGTTAAAGTTATCATTTCACCCTAGGGTGACTTTCGCATAATTGCATGATCCCAGATCGGACCAACGGAGTGGGGGGATCTCATGATCATGGTAAAGAGGGAAAAGTCGCTTCTGGAGGCACTCTTTAATGTAGATCTCCTTGTTTACCCTGCCCATTGAGAAGAATTCAGTGCTGCGACGCCCACAAGAAACTTCATCAGAAATTAGTCGTACTTCTTGTACGACTAACTTCATATCAAGCGATGAAGGATCTTTTCGGACAAACGCCATGATAGAAAGACCTTTTTCTTTTGCTTCTAAACATGCATTTTATTTTTTCTTCTTAGTGGTATATTAACAATATTCAATAAAAATCTAGATTTTATGTAATACATTACTTCAGATGCTGCGTTAGTATTTACCTATCTGTCTATTGAAGTTCTTAAAAGGTACTTTTAAAACATCTTTCATTTAAAACTTTTCCTTTTTTTCTCTTTTAAATCTTAGCCCTAAACTTATACTTGTAGTAATTCCGCTACTTCTAACATTTTCTATTTACACGATATCTCTTCCTCTCTCTAAATAAAGTTAAAGATTTTTTTTTAGATGTTCCTCTTAAATTTCACTGAATCTATTTGCTAGTTTTTTTTGTTTTACTTAAACACTATTTACCATTGATTTAGAAAATGTAGATTTTTTTTTGTACAATGTCTTATCTCAATTTCACGAATATTTATCGCTTTTGTGATTTTCTGTTTTTTCTTTCTTTTTTTTTAATTCATATTAATTCATTAAATTAAAACTCTTGATGTTTAGAATAATTAATTGCTTATTGAATTACACTCAAATGAATTCTAATGAAAATCTATTGAGGAATTTAATGAGAAGAAAGCATAAATTTCGCTTTAGCGATATCGGATCTTTTCTAATTAATTTCCCAAAAGAATCATTTCAATTAAATTCACCAATCAGTGTAATTCGTAAGTTACAGAAAAAAACGTGCTGGATCTTTTGATAAAAAATTAAAATTATTCTCTGAGAAATGATATTCAATTAACCTAAACAAAAAAAAATCTATAAATACGAGTTCAAATTAAATTTAAACACTTCTCTTTTGTATGATGCAAAATTTGGGTCAATAACATTTTATCGAATGTCTTCTTTTTATCAAATAAAATTAATTTTCCACCACATTCATTTTCCCAATTACCTTCTCAATCAATGATGCGTTAAGTAAATAAATAGAAAATAAAAAAAAAGTTGACATTTTCATGCAATTTTAAAAATTTATCCATGCTTTTCGGACAAATAACCGTATAATAAAATGTATTTAAAATAACCATATTTTTTTCTAAATCTGTTATTTTTCCCATCAACCTACTTCAATGTCTCACGTTCAAGGTGGGTAAAATAAAAAAAAGGAGAATTAATTTTACTGTAAAAGTGACAAAAAGAAAATATCCAAAACAAAGTTGTTGATACTCCATTGAACTGAATTAATTGCCATTGACTTTCATAATTGCAATTTGTCTTATAAAATTCTTAGAACAAATTCATGACAATTTTTTTTTGTTGATATTTTCAAGATAAAAAGAATTTAAACAAAAACCAATTTAAATTGAAAATTGAAATTTTCTTCTGACGACAAAAATACAAAGCCAAACACAAAATAAATCTTAAATTCTCAAATACATTGGACTTACTGTTTCACGAGTAGACTCACTACAGTTTGGGATTATCAAACATTACACCTTTAGTCACAGCAATGTCACCAAAAGGTTCACTCTGTGTGATTTCGAGAGCCTGAAACTTCTTCAAAACCAACAGAGAGTAGAACTTCTGAGCAGCCTGAAAAGAAAAAAGTCATCTTTCCTTTAGCAACAAATGTCCTAAAAGCACAAATTCGCCCAGAAAAAAAGAAACAACTTACCTGTTTCTTTGAATTGCGGTAAGTCATTTCGGAGAGTTGTATACTTTCAGATTTCAGGAGTTTTCTCTTTACAGCCACAAACATTTGTGCTGCTCGTTTATTGAGAACTCGCTCCTCAAACTGTTCGTCCGTTTCATTCTCCAATTGTTCTTCGCCCAGCTACACAAAAAAAAGCAATTGAAAGGTCAGTTGGAAATGAAAAATTTAGAACTTGGTCTTTATTTTTCCAAAATATAAGGATTTGCGCATTTGAAGATGTATAATGCTATTCAGGCTGCCTTTTACGAACAAAATGCGATGCAAAAAGCTTTAAAAGAATCCCGGAAAGGCAAAGGAATGTGCGAATCCGCGCATTATTTGGATAAATCTTGGGACATTCTACGGTTTCTGCTCATAAACATAAAGCGGACTTGATAATTTGAGTTTTTGAAATAAACGTCAATGGACGGACATGCTTTTGCGAGGGATTAGCTGTCCAAAATTACAAGGTATCCAAAATTAAAGTCCAATTCAAGTCTACAGCATTCAAGTGTCGAGCGTTCTCCAAAGTGTCCTAACAAAGGACAAAACTACAAATTTCCGAAAACACAGAAAATTTCCCTTTGCCCTAAAGGACGAAAGTAAAACCATTCCCAAAACACAGAAAATTTCCCTTTGCCCCAAAGGATGAAACTAAAAACATTCCCATAACACAGAAAATTTCCTTTTGCCCCGACAGACGATACTGATAACTTTCCAAAACACGGAAAATTTCCCTAAACATATCCAAAGATAAAAGAAAAATTGTTGGAGCCGTTCTCAAGAAAAATAAAAAAAAAACATGGTTTTGGAGCGGATGAAGGGAGGCTTGGTGGAAAATTAAAATCTAATGTCCCTTGGGTCGACCTATAGGGGGACCTCTGAAAATCCGAAGTTCGTATCTTTTACCGTTTCGCCTCTAGGTGGGTAACAAGTTTACGGACAGAACAAAAAGAATATTTAAAAAATAATGGTCGTTGTCATCAACTCTAGAGGCCAAACGGTTAGAGATAGACTTGGAACCTTCGGAGGACCCCCCATAAGTCGCCCCAAGGATCATTAATATGCCCCTCATTTTTCCCCCACCCCTCTCCTTCCCCTTCAAAACCATATTTTTTGTATTGCTCGAAAACGCGTAGTGCGATTTTTTTCATTTTTGGACATGTTTTAGAGATGACCCAGAGACGAACATTTCGTCCTTAGACGAAAATACCGTTGAATCATTCCTAATAACGGTTTTTCAAGTTCAAAAGTTAAAAAGACTCTAGAGAGCACATTTATCAAGCGAATGGGGTCATATTTGGGGTCGTTGGAAAGGGCTTGGAATTTCCTATAAAACTGAACCGGTTCCAATCGGTTTTGAACCGGTAATAAACCGGTTATTTGCCAATAAGTAATTTTTGTTCGAATACAATTTTTATTACTCTTTAAAGTATTTTGTGGAATCTATTGAGTGATTTATGAATCGATTCAAATAGGTTGAGTACCGGTAAACGGTAAAAGACGCGAAAGTACTTTTGAGGTATAGCATCTAAGTCACGAGTTCGAGCATTTCGCAAAGTCTGGGACGCTTTGCAACCCTCTTTTTTTTATAGGTATAATTTTCGTCTATAACATACTAAAATTTAAGCCCGATGCACAATGCAATTGTTATTTAAAGTTATTTAAAATCGAATTCCAAGTATTTCGAGTTGCAGACACTCCAAGGTTGCCTGTAAAGAATTTCAGCTACCATAAGCTTATTTGGGTTTATTTCTGGTCATTTTATAAGGATCCTTCAGCATAAGTAGTTTACAGGGGTCCAGGGATTATGCAGATCGTAATTATGCATATGATGGGATTATGCAAATACACTTAGGCATTTTTGCTTGCATTTTTGTCTGCCATTAGGAGCTAATTTGTGAAATCAATTTTGAAATTCCCCTAAATGTATGCATTTTTTATAGGCGGTAAATTTATAATGCGTTTATCATAAACCATTGGCGCGCAAAATAGCCCAATAAATTCGCGCTAACAATATTTTGCATAATTTCACGGCATTTCTGTAACTCATTCAAAAGAAATCTTCTAAGGGTATGCAAATTTTCTGTATACGTAGAGCAATTTCGCGCGATTTTTCTCTGTCCCGAATATTCGGATAATCCCGGGACCCCTTGTATAACCCTTTAAGGACGATTGGAACACCGGTGTCCCATAAAGAAAATAATGTTTCCTGACTACCTAAAATTATTTTTTCTTTATGTTTGTACGTTTTTGCAAAGTAGAAGGTTGAAGAAATCTGCAAGTCTCCAGTTATTTGCAATATAGTTAATTTTTAAACTCAAAAATTGCGATTTTTTTAATTCTCATAATGAAAATTAATTTTAATTATTTTTTATACTTCCAATTTTTTTTTATGCAAAACCGTTTTGGAAAAAGAAACTACAATACTCAAACATATTATTTCTCATTAGAGTGAAAATTATTATTCATTGGTATTGTCAGAAAAATTACTTAAAATTTTAGGCTATTTTTGTCTCTATCGCTCCTAGGAGAAAAAAATACACCGAATCTCTGTTGGATTTTCTAAGGTTTGATGTAAGACTTTTTACCGATTTTGTTTATCCGTTTCATTTTTATTGCTGATTTTCTGTCCGCGAAAACTGTCTCATCGTTAAAGGGATAAGAGGCAAATTCCCTTTCGAAAATCCCATGCACAATTTTAATTGAGTAAATTTTCCGAAATGTGTCTTTGCTAAATAGCACATTTCACATTGTTCTTGAATTTTTATTATACAATTCAATTTAAAATTTAAAACTTTAAAAATCATGTTGAATAGCACAGTATTATCATACATTTTACAGGAATTTCACAATAAAAAATATCCTGCGCAGCATTTGAATACAGACAATTTCTCGTAAATGTATCCTGGCTGCGATAAATTTCAAGTAATTCTAGAACGCTTTTAATTAGCCATTTTTGTTTTATAAAATTAATGTGAAGCTCATAGTTATAGCACGGTATCGTCTTAATAGGCGACGCTAACTTCACTTCGTAAATTCTCAGTTGTCAAATTTCCATTGTTTACTTTCTCAAATAGACCTATAATTTGATTTCTCAAATAAAAGTAGAGGAAAACGTTTAAAGTGAGTAATAATAAGGTGATCATGAGGAAAAGAAACGCTGAATGTATTCTTTTTATAACATTGCCTAAAATAATCGAGTTTGGACCTTTTCAAGTGGGTGGCGAGAAGTGGTTACAAAACTGGCAAAAAGTGGTGAAAAGTGGCGACGAAGTGGTTATTTTTGCATTGTTAATAAAAATTAGTTTTTTAAGTAGTCCAGCGTTAAATTCTAGGACTATTGTTTTCACGAATCTAGAGTCAATACACCTGAGTAGTTTTATGTCAAATTTAAGTGATCTTGTAATAAGAGTGTAAAAGTTATAATAAAATTAATTCCTCTTTTTCCTAAATATAGCGATAAGTCATTAATCCACCCTAGCCATTTTTGTTTTATAAAATTAATGTGAATGGTGATAGCACGGTATCGTCTTAAAATTCAAAGTTATACTTTTTTTGCAAAAAAAATTTAGAAAAAGTTAATTTGTCTCTTAGTTTTTCTTCTTTTTCTATAATTTTTTTTAAAAGTGTTTTTTAAATATTTTCTCTATGCAATTTTTTCAAGAACACTTTTTTTTTTTTAAAGAAAAGATAAAGAACTGTGATCAGAACAAGTACAAGGTTTCAAGCGTAGACACAAACCTATTTTTCGGACTTGTCTAAAATATTCGTATATAATCGAATTCACTGCAAAAATCTAAAAACCTAGAATAAAAAATAAAAAATGAACTTACTTGGCCAACAGATTGCGGAAAGTCGTAGTCCTCATTCCAGTCATTGGCTATCCTCTCTGACATCCCTGCTCGCGGTGTCGTGTGTCCTTCGTAGCCCATGTTGGTGAATCCCATGTTCTCCATCGCCGTCCCATTGAGGATGGAGGACACCTGGTCAGCTGGCAAATTGGGAATAGACTCCATGTTCTCGATGGCGTGATGTGGTGTAATGCCCCCATGATCCAGTCCCCCCAGATCACCATGCATCCCCGCCGGCGTCATTGAGATTCCGGGTGTCATGAGGAGTCCTCCAGGTGTCATGGGCAGTCCCGGAGTCAGAGGTCCCATGACTCCGCTGTGCGGACTGGAGATATGATGCATACTGGGCGTGGGCGGCGGTGGCATCAGTGATGGATCACACTCACTAGGACGACCAACATTCACCGATCCGACCGACTGCTCGTACGACAGTTGCTCTCTGGCAACTTCCGGCTCTGGGATGCTTGGTGTTTGTGGTGTCTGCGGTGGTTGTATTTGTGGCGGCGGCGGTGGTTGTTCCACTTCCGGCACCTGCTTCCTCTTTCTGCCACGTTTCACCGGCACTTCCGGCTCCTCCGGCCGTTGCTGCTCCAGGGCCAACAATTCAGCTGGACCCAGCATCGAGAAATCCTCCAGATCAATCCCTCGAGACACCAAATTGCGCTGATAATTGCTGAACAAACTCCTCGCAGGGATATCCCTCGACGGCAGAGCAAAGAGCTTCTCCACTCCACCCGTCTCCTTCCAGAACATCAAACGTTTCGTGGGCGGTGCCAGATCCAGCGTCGTGACTATGTCACTCGTATTGGCCAGTTGATTCTTCATTTCCTCCCCCGAGATATTCTTCACCTCGTCCACGATCAGCTTGCGCTTCCGTTTGGCCTTGGTGACGCCTTTGAGGGCCGTGGCATCGATGGGAGCCAGTGCAAAGCTCTCTTCCTCATTCGTCAGGTTACCTCCCTGCTCATCCAGGTGCTCGCTCTCCTGACCAGTGGGCATTCCATCCGGACCCAGGGCCAGCTGGTGTTCACCCTCGAGGTGCCCCAGAGCACTCGGAGACATCGCCTGGAGAACCGATGTGGAGCGATGTGCCGGACTGCTGCCAGCCAACTCGCCTGAGAAAGGCAATACAAAACCTAGTTCAGCCTATGGTAGCTGAGATTCTAAATCTGGGACAATTAGGAACGGTAAAATAAGCCAATCCTAAGTGGCCTAAAAATGTACTTCGCAAGTGCTATTGCGTCCATTCAATTTGAAATTCAGTCCGAAACAGTTCGAAAATCTACCGAAAGCCTAAAGTGTAAGTTCACGTATTCGCCGCTTTAGCGCTGATTGTTTAGTCATTTCGAATTTCGATACAGTAGAGTTCCTCAAATTTGAACTCCTCAAATTTGAACGACAGTTGAGTTCAAAATGTAAAATTTGAGGTTATGTGAAGAAAGTTTTGCGTGAAGTGCCATTTATTTCCTCAATATTATCGTTTTATATTAACTTCCGCAACAAATTCCATTTATTTCACAATAAATAACATTGATATATTCTCTAAAGTTGTTTATCTTAATTTGCGGAAAGTGCATTTCACATGAATTCCGTTACGTTTTTAAAAATATCGTTCAAATTTGAGGAGTGAGAAATGTCATCTATACCCCCCAAATGTTCAAATTTGAGAAACTCTACTGTATTCTCTTGACACTTCAATCGTCAACAATGTCAACAACAGTGTCTTTTTGCTACAAAAAATTATTTTTTGTGGAATTTCAGGATGGCAGAACGTTTGAATTTCACTTGAAACTTTCGAACTTATAACGGATTTTTAGATAAGTTCTCTCTTATATACCTTCGAATCGGTAGAGATCCAAGAAAGAGTCTTTCTTACTTCTTGATAATTCCGCAAGGTGGCTGAGGTACATATTGTTCGAATATCGAAGTGTCAAAATGTGACGGTCTTTGTGAGGAAAAAACAAACAGAACAACGACATCAAATTGTGGCTATATGGACCCGAGTGAGTCCGACAGCCTTACATAAAACAGAAGAAGAAGAAGACATCAAATTGGTGCAAAAATTAGTTTGGTGCCGCAATTTTTTGAATATCTTTTCCAGGTGTAAAAAAGAAATGAAGGCGTAAAAAAGTAATGACCATGTAGAAAAGCGTAGTCTGTTCGCTGTGATTAGGTTCCCAAAAGGCAATAAAATTGCTCGTTATTTAGGATTTTGAGACCTTCGGGAACTGGGCTAAACCTCCGGACTGAAACACATATTACTAAACATTTCATTGAACTCCGTTACACATAGTTAGGAGATGATGTACCTTCAGAATGGTTGATGGAAAGTCCAAAAGATAACTTGAAGACTGTAGCTAGGCTTCTGCCTTGAAACATTCTTTAGGAAGATCAAGGCTTATCGCGGTCAATTGCCCAAGAGCGACCGAGATCTGTACCCCGATTCGAACTCTTCTAGGCCATCTTACTGACTGACTGACAATGTCTCCTGAAAATCTCGACAACAACAGAAATTTCCTAAACTCCTATGGTTCCTTTGCCATGTAGAGTATGCTCCTTTTCTAGCGGAATGCATTGGAGCATCCCCAAAGTCCTTAGAGGAACCAATATGTAAAGGCCGGGGCGAACTTCAGATTTTATCCCTTTAGATAAGCTCAATAAGTCTCAAGGCGATTCGTCTGGACAAATGCTCTCACAGCAGACGGATTCCGTCTGCTGTGAGGATGTGCCAGTTCCGTCAGACTTGAACCGTGGGATCGTACAGACTCTATCCGTAGAAAAACGAGGGATTCAAGTTTTTGGACCCCAGGAGCTTCCCCGAAAATAACGCCTGGGTCGCCTGTGTCATAAAGGGACATTTTGAAGCTCCTCCTGTCTATAACAGAAATCTTGGCTCCTTTGTCATGCTAATGCATACGCGTTTCCCTCCCGAAGTATAGAGCTTAAGCGTAAAAGTCGCATTCAAGCAGATATACTGGAATTTCCGCCCCAAACAGGTATTTGGGGCTATGAAGGATCCAAGGACGCATTTTTGAAAGAGAGAAAAGGATCTGTCTGGAATATTTCTCTACGTCCTAGCCTAGCCACTTAAGAAGCAAATTCGGCACAATATTATCTTATGACCTAGACATACTTACGACTTAGACTTCCTCGACTCGACCGATGGGTCAATTTTTGAATATTTGATGGTCAATTTCGTCAATTTCTATCAATTTGTCACTGGTTCGTATTATTCATAGAATAATTGACCTATTAATGTTAGATCGTACGCAAAATAATATAGCAAATATATATAAATTGAATAAATAAAATAGCGGTCGAGACGAGGAACCGGTCGAGCGAGCGCACTTAACCTTAATCAAAACAATGATCAGATTACATTTCTATCACTTTCTGACTATTACGTCTCTCGGCTTATGCCCGGGAACGGTTTAGTTATTGAGAAACTGATGGGAATTTAGTCAAATCATTATTAATAATAATTACGTTAAGCTGTGTCTCGGCTTAAGTAGTAAGTGTGTCTAGGGGGATATGTTTTGTAAGTTTTGGAACATTGAAACTTGTCAAGGGCGATTTACATGCTAATGACCTTGAAACATTCCTTGATTTCCTTTCAAGGTCGAGGATACTGTCCTTTAAAATCTCTTGTAAAAGGTAGTTACTTTTAAGGTTTATTTATTTATTCGAGCTAAATGAACTAGATTCAGTTTTCACTTAGCTCTGAATCCCAGAGTTCCAAGAAATACTTTCACAAAGTTTTATCCCGATCTAAAGATTTCGCATTTTACGCAATAACAATAAGTGGCACTGAGAAATTTTATCTTCTTAGAATATTACGAACTGGTTAAACTGACGTGAAGATAATATGAAGGCAGGACACGAATGTCCCTTCCGGAAGCGTCAGTGGAAAAATTATTTTCAACTCAGAGAAAAAATCTTTTCTCAGTTTCCCAAGAATGGGACGTCTTAGAATTCATATTAGAATATTACAATTTTGGAAAGGATTGAATCTACTCACCCGGAGCCACTCCTGGCATCACACTTGGGGGCTGGAAGTCCGTCGAACTGGGCGACGGAGCTCCTCCGTCAAAATGGTCCATGTCATCGTCTGAATCCGAATCCGATTGCTGTGCTACTGGCGGTATGCTCGCTGGAGCCATCGGAGCATCCGTGAAGATGTCTCCTTCAAACAGTCCAGCTGCTGGTTGTCCAAATTCCTCTCCAAATCCATCATCCATGGCGCCCTGAGGCATGTCCTGCATCATCGAGCGTGACGTTCCCGGGACGGGTTCCTTGGTATGATCAATACTGCTGGCACCTAGATCCTCCCCAAAGAGATTTTCATCGATATTGGGATCTATGCCATCCCGTGCCAGGTCCGGAGTGTCAGCATCGAAGCCCATGTCTCCAAAGCCGTCATCATGAATGGACATGGGGAGTGTGCCGTAGTCCTCACGCATGGTAATTTCATCCGCCCGGGATTGATTTATCGAAAACTGTGCCTCAATGTCCACATCATTGAGTTCCGGGAGGGCTGTATCGAAGTCATGAAAGACCTCGGGCAGGGTGATTGCATTTACAGCAGCCTCCCGGTGTTCTTCGGGCAAATCCACAATTCCTGGCCGAAAAGCCACTTTGATCTTGGCAAAGGCTTCATTGCAGTCCGCCAGGAGGTACTTGGCCTTGCGCGAATAGATCCGGACAACACCCAGCAGCAGGTGCCCCGATGTCCGGAGAGCCAATTTCACCTTGGGCTGCATTATGCCATCAACTGATTGTTCAATATTCGTCTCAAAGACATGTGCCTTGGTCAGTTTCTTGTCCCAATGGGCAGCCAGCCAGATTCGGGCCAGGGGCCCTTTCTTGGCCAAAACAATGTGAGCATAGAACATGTTGCTGTTGTTTTTCTTTCACTCAGAATCTTCCCGCTTCACGGGATTGTTGCCTCCCCCACCGAAAGGGATCAACATCAATCCACCGTGTTTTTCCCCAATCTCCCACACAGACTTTCACACTCTATCCAATCCCTCTGCCCACTGTCCAATCTGTTCCTTAGGAAATCTTTGCGTTTTCACTAATTGCTGGAGAAAGACGCTGCAAAATTTGCAACATTTGACAACGCTGAATGGCTTCCACTTGGCGCCAAGCCCCTCAAAACATTGACTTTTCCACTAAAATTGTCCACTTTGACGTCACTTTTCACTTCTGCACAACACCCAACTCCACAATAAAGACAATTACATGCAAATTAACTGCATAAAACACGCAATTATTCGGAAAATTAAGTATTTTGGAGGAGGCTTGGGCACAAAAAAATTCTTGTAAATTACACCCAAAACACCAAATATAGTCGTCTCGCTCACTCCTCCACAAATCAACGGTGAAAGTCAAGATGGCGGCTGAAAAGCACCCAAAAGTACCGTTGGAATTTTACTCGTCTTTTTAGGCCTTTTCTAGACGAGTTTGCACCTGTCGTTTTTGAATTTGATTTCAACGGAAAATAGGGGGTACTGAGATTCCATGATTCTTTTAATATTTTCTCAAATTATTTGATTTTACTTATAAATTTAGTTCACTTGCGCAGTTGATTGTTATGCTGAGTGTTTGAGTGATGCGATAATTTCTGAAAAACACAAGAAGTCACTCGATAGCATAGCGTAGCATAAGGAAAATGCTCCGAAAATCACCTAGAAATAGCTTGGACTTGGACGGCTAGGACAGCTTGGATTCTGCTGCTGTGAGCTGTGACCCATTGCATTCGCTATAAATTCGCAATCTTCTGGACAGATCATAAATATCTTTTAATTCAGGTATGTACAAGAATCATAAGTTTGTTACAGTTTTCATTTGAAAGAGGCTTTAAAAAACTAAGGTAGAGTCAGCCCTTTGGCCATGTAAGTACTTTTGGTCACTTAACTCTTTCGCGTCACACTTTTATTCATCAGATGAATTCATGTAAAATTGAGTTTTTCCTAATGCTTTATGATCAAATATAATAGTTCTGAGAGGAAAAAAATTTTCCATTGCGTGAAAACTCGGAAAGCCCCCGGGTCATATATGACCCTGTTGTCCTCAAGGGAAGTGTACATACCATTTTTAAAATCTACATCACGGGCTTTTTAAGAGTTTTTTTGCTTGAAGTTATTAATTTGGCCAAAACCATGCCAAACTGGATTGTTTTTATGAACACTGTACTCCTGGTGTTCAAGGAATCTTCATGGTAATCCCTTGAACAGTCACTGTCACAATATTTTGAGTGCTATTTGGCAAAAATAAACTTATCCACATATTTATTCACACACAATACAATTGCACAATATGAGACGCTTGCAGAATACTCTAAAATATTGCAAAATATGTTATAATTCATCAGATATAAGGTGAAATGTCCAGGAGCAAGATGTCCCACCTGTATTTCACAAAGAAAAACAATGTCCCAACTACATTTCGCTATAGGTTTGAGACGAAAACACTGTTACCCTTGCCGACAATAGGGTCACACGACCCGGAAAATTCTACACGCTTTTCTGGAAAATTGAGAGTAATTTATTATATCAAAATATGCAATATACAATCTTTGGATATTCTATTTTGTGTTTCTAAAGAACTTTTTGCTGAATAAAATAAATTAATATAAAAAAATTTGAAAAAGAAAAGTCATTTCACAAAGTTCGAAATTAGTGATTTTTGATCTCAAATATTTTCTTTTCCTGAATATATAGTCTTGAGAAAATTAGCCAAGAATCTTACATCCTTCTATTATGATGTCGTGCACAAAACGGTAGATTTCAATTAATGTAGTCAAAAAAATTGTTTTTTCCCCGGGTCATATATGACCCTAATGACGCGAAAGAGCTAATCCTAAGCTACTCAGGCCTCTTTGAAAAAATTGGCGAATGGCGGCAGCAGAAGAGCGCCTATCATTCGGTATGCTATTGTAAGCAGTAATGCCCTTAACAAACAGAGTTCATTAATTCATTATAGATATATTAGTTTTTTTTTATTCAAGTATTCGATTGGCGAAATCTCGAAACTTCTGCTTGAGTCCTCCCATCAAAGTCTGTACAAGATCATCGCCGCAGTTCTTGGTTCTTTCATTCCATTTTTTTTCTTGAAGTCTTTGATGTTTTTCACGCGTTTAGCCTTCTTCTTCAGATCGTATTTGATAATAGCCCAATATGTTTCAACTGGACGAAGATTTGGAGTTTTTGGCGGATTCATCTGCTTGGGTACATAACGAACGTCGTTCTCCTTGTACCATTCTTTGGTTGCTTTTGAGTAATGGCACGACGCCAAATCCGGCCAGAACATCGGGAGTATGTCATGGCATCTGTACAGAGGCAACAGGCATTTTTAGAGGCACTCCGTGATGTAAATTGACGAGTTCATTTTGCCCTGAATGAGGAAAGCCTTGCTCTGACGTCCACATGAGCAGATCGCCATCCAAACCATGTATTTTTTGGAATTTTTTCATAATTTTTGTACCTGTACTTTTTCTTACATCCTGAGCGAGACTTTTCGGTGTAATATTGCTGTCCTGGTAATTGTTTGAAGTCTCCTTTTACGTATATGTTTCATCATCCATCAAGATGCACCCGCTAAAGCCAGACATCATCTTATCGTGCAGCCTTCCAGCTCGTGTTTTAGTTGACTGACTTTGTGCATCCGTGCGATGAGGGGCTGCTTGGCCCTTAAAAGTCTTCAGTCCATTCCTGTTTGATTTTGTGCACAAGACTGGGAGAACATTTAAGTTTTTTTAGCCATATCCCTCACAGATGTCGAAGGATTGTTCTTATAGGGCATGATCACCTTTTTCTCCAAATCTCGATCTGCAATACCCCGATTTTTCCACGTCGAGATTTCTGGGCAGTGGTTTTACTGTCGAAGAATCACCTTCCGGACGGTCTGGTGTGAGGTATTTGTGAATTTTCAAAGGTCCGCGTAATTGATTCCAGGATTTTTTTTTAGATACGTGTACACGATCAGTTCCCTTCTCTTTTCCATTATTATTTCGTATATTAGTGAAAAATGAACAGAATTTGATGAGAGTTTCACCAAAAGAAAGGTAAAAACCGTAAAAACTCGTGTTACATTGTTGATGTACAACGAAATTGCGGAGCTAGTGACATCTGTCATAAAAATATTAAATCATTTGGACAATTTTATCGTAGACACGCTTTAGTGAAAGAGACTTAAAACTATTCTAAATATTCTTAGAAATTAAGTTTTTGATTCTATTACATTGTACAGTAGACTCTCTCAAATTCGGGCATATGGGACCGAAATGTCAGCCGAATTAGACAGAAATTCTGGCGACATGTGCATATATAGATATTGAGTTTACACACTGATATTATATCGTAAATTGCATGAAAATCTCTCAATAATGCAAAATCACATCAAAACTAAGACAAACCATGCTTTGAGCATATTTGATTCATTTGATAATCACAATCAAACTTGAAAAATGACAACAAACTTTTTTCAAATGTAACCGCTGCTCGAATTAAAAGTAGCCCGATCTTAAAAGAGCCGAATTTGCGAGAGTCTACTGTATTACTCTTTCTAAATATGCTTGTAAAAAAATTTATTACTGATAGAATAAATCTTAAAAAAAATAATGCAATATTTCATCGATCAAAAGTTTGTTACGGTCTACAATTTTATTTAATACTTCCAACGTTTTTGTGGGATAATTCAGCAATTCGTTCAGGCACAGAAGGAAGAAGCTTTCTACACTTCGACGGTTCCATTCCATACTATTCTATCTCAGAATGACAACTTTTCAGGAGAGCCATTTGAAGTAAGCAATTTCCTATGCTGCCCGTGTAATTTTTTTTTTCGGTCGGATGACCACCAAATTTTCACAAGTTGTAGATCTCGATCTCAGGACCAATATATCTTTTGGACTTTGGAGTAATATAATTCTAAGTCGACTTAGAATAGTATAGAATGAAGCCGTCGACTTGTTTTATTTGAAAAGAGCTCAGTATAGGGAAATTCTATACAATATGACAATGTCATAACAAATTTTCGTGGTAAATTCGGAAGCTGGACAACATTAAAGCCCAGTGAGCATCGAATAGCCATTGCAAGAAGCTTTATGAAGCTTTTAGTAACTGATATGAATCTGTTTTTTTTTTATAAATTTTTACTGCTTGCCTTATAAAAAAATAAATTTGTCATATGACATTGTCATACTGGTACAGAATCTCCCTAAAAGTCTGAACTCAAGGATGTTACTTCCAAATCCTTCGATTTTCGATTTCGATGAGAGAAAGGTGTAAGCTTTGGGGTGGTCAGTTCATAACGTTAATGCCTTTATCCTAACTAAAGGTATTTTGTGATGATTTTTGCCTTATGAATTGGTGCGTTGTCCAATCAGTAAGATTTCCTTCTGGTATTATCATCTCTTGCATGAGTTTAAAATTCGTTGCAGCATTGTCAGTCACCATCCGCTTAAAAATGATTTGATTTCGTTACGTTTTAGCAAAGAATCGCAGACATTAAATCGATGCAAAATCCAGCGAGCACTAAATGCTAACCGATATCAATTTAGCTGAAAACATATGTATTTTCAGCTGCATTCTGCTAACCTTGAACTCACGAGGCAGTGCCATTTCCATATATTTGGTTAGCACTTTTTGTTCGAGAACTGCTAACCGGTCAGCATATTTTTGCTAACCGATTCAGCAAAAATATGCTGAAAACACTGTTTTTTTTTAGCTCACTGTGTTCGCTGAGAAAGTTCTTTTGCAACAATACGTTTGGAGATGATCAGTAATATTTCTTACCTGAATCTGCAGCTATGTTTCTTCTCACTGCCCGTAGACTTCCAGAAGAACATTACACTTAAGAATGGTCTTTTTTCCTTTCAAAATATTTTTATTACTTCTTATAATCGAAAAAAAGGAATTTAAAATGTATAATCAATACAAATTATTAAAAATTATCTCTTGCTAGATATTCCCAACGTTTCTACTTTCTGTTCAATCGAACAGAACAGTGCAATGATATCGATCTCCTTTTTTTTTATTTAATAAATTTGTCAACTGAGGCATTAAAGAAAACATCTTTTCTGTACAAAGTATTTCTGTTTACCATGTGAAATTCATCTCATTACATAAGAAAAAACGATTAGACTTTAAATTCATGTTATCATCTCTCTAAAGCAAATTTACAGTCAGCAATTACACATTTCTTTTTATCATCAAATTTAACTATTTATACTTTGCATGTCAATGGGAGATTTGTTTTATCTGGTGTCCGATAAATTTACAAAAGATCTTTCGCGAAAAAAAATTAACTGATAAATTTGCAAAGTGGAAAATCAAGAAGAAATCATAGTGAAAAAAATCTTGAAAAATTTTAATTTTTTCTACCTACAATTATTACGCCCAAAATCTTTTCATAAATCACTTTAGTCCAGTGTTCTTTTACCCTTTTTGATAATACCCCCCCACAGTTCTCTCCTTTAAATAAACCTTTGAGAATTAACTTTGAAAAGAAAATCCATTTTATCTGTGCTGCTTAAATGTAAAACATTTCGTTGTGGATCAACTGTCGGGTTTTATTTTATTTTTTTCTTAATTTTTCCTCTTCAAAAAATTGCTTTCGACATCAAATCACAAAAATTTGTGAATTGCTTCAATATTGATGGTTTCTTAATTTGTTTTTCATCTGTGGTTGGAAAATGCAGCAAATCCCTTCCCCTCCACAGCAATACAAAAAATATTTACTAAAAAAAAATATGGAAAACAATCAACTTTCCTTTTTTCCACCCACAATTGAGCCAATAGCAAGAAGATTTTCCTAAATAACGATCCTATGATCGCATTTAGAGAAAATTCCCCTGCAAAACCTCGATGAGACACGTCCAAAACCGGAAAAGGAAGCAGAATTTGTTTGATTTTCTTGTTCTCTTTTTTTTATCAAAAAGAAAGGAGTTTTTCAGCGTGCGTGTAAATTATCAGATAAATGTCTTATTTAATAATTAGTCAATATATTTTTTTAGTGATTATTATATATTACTTTAATGCAATTTTAAAGACATTTTTACATGGACATATTTCGTAATCATTCTACGCAAAAATGATTTTCTTTTTTTTATTTTCATTCATCTGTACTGGTATTCTTTTTCCTTTTTTGCTTGCTTGAAATTAAATATGGATCCTTTTCTTTTAATTATTATTCAATAATTAGACAATATTCCTCTGTATGTAGTTTTTTTTCTTCATTAAACTTATGCAAATAATTCTGAAATAGAAGAGAAAATAAACTTTTCTCAGTCAAATAAAAAAAATCTCTTGGGAGATTTTTGTTTATAACACAATATTTTGCAGGAATGTTGCAAAAACACTGTTTTTCTGCAATTTTGAAATGTAGATGGCGTTAGAAGAGACAGAAGAATCAAAAGAAGCACATAAATATTTAGGCCACGCCCCTCGTAACATTTTTCAACAACTTCACATTGATCAAAGTCCCTTAAAAATTGTACTGAAAAAGTTTTGTAAGGTTTCTCAGTCCGAAGAATAACAATAAAAATAATTTAAATCATTATCTTAATGTAAATAAATAATTTAGGCAAATTGTGTTCTCTGATTGGCTCAGAGTTCCAAGCCATTCAAAGCTTTAGCAGTTTAGCCAATCAGATAAAGCGATATGAATAGATATTAACCCTTTAAGGACGAGAGGGTCAAAAATTGAGGTTCAGAAAAAAATCACTTTTTCCGACTCCTTAAAGAAAAACATAACTTTTCAGGGCCGTAGGATTTTTTCTTGGGGAATAACAGTGTACTTATCGTCCTTAAAGGGTTAAGTTATTAATTATAAATATTTGAATAATACTTCAGATGTTATTTTAAGAAAAAAGATGTTATGATACAATTCCAATGAAAAATAGATGAGGGTAAATGTCCGAATTCAAAACCATTTTCAGACGCTTTAACTTTGACAGAAGATTCAACACATTAAGTTCATATTTTTTCTGAAGACAATTACATAAATTTGCTCCTTGACTCTTCTAGAATGTTACTGTTTAGTGAGAATTCTTTAGATATAATTTGAAAACTTCTTAAATACAAGAAAAACACGCGATCGTAAAATGCTTCTATTGGAAACATATTAATCCAAATGGAGACAAGGGAAAGTTTCTAAATGGAGACAAACAGTGTAAGTGAAACCGCGACGAAAGGCTTCCAAAACCTTGTTGAGTTGCTCTTGAGTGCAGGATTTGTTCTTATTCCTGGTCTTTTCTCCTTTCCCATCTAAAACAATAAAAAAATCTCTCCAAAAAAATCATATTTCCGGGGTTTCCTATTGAAGCATTTACAGACACTTTAGAAAAAAACCCTTTTTGTTCACGAAATAGGTAATTATTTCATTTGAAAACCTCACGAACCGTTAACAATAAAAATTAGCACTTAATTTAACTAAAATTAGCCAGAAATGTGACATAAATGTTAAACAAAACGAATAAACAACAGTCACCTCATTGTGTTTTTCATTGGAAAACATGGTCGATCGATGAAAAATTTGATGGTCAACAGGTACACTTTTAATTTTTCTGAGAAATTAACAAATTAAAATTTGTGAATATGAATGGATTTTCGTTTTATTTGGATCAAAATTAACTAAATAATAAAACTGTGGTATAGAAAATATATAAATATAATAATTTAGTACTGTATTTATCATGAAAACAATAACGTGTCCATTTAGAGTAGCGAAAAATTTCCATTTGAAACAGGTTTTGAATTAGCTTAATTTACCCTAAATCTGAAAAGGGGGAAATTATCTGTTCTCATGTGCTTCTATGTAATCGACTTTTCTATGTATTGGTTCCTGTCACGACTATTTAGTAGTTTTAGGGCACGGCAAGGACTGGGAAAACCAATCGAAACAGGAACCAACACAAAGCAAAGTCGATAATGCAGAAGCACTTGAGAACAGTAAAGTGCTAAAAAAAAATGTTCCGGAGAAATATTTCCCCTTATCATTATGCATTGAAATAATACAATTAGAGTAAAGGACTCTCCGTTCGAACGTTTATGCCTTCGAATAATGTGAATTTTCTTTTATTTTTCCTAAGAGTTACACATTTCTATTAAATATTAGTTAGCTTATCATCAATTATTGATAATTATGCATAACAATGGGTAAGTCTCTTAGGAAAAATAAAAGAAAATTCACATTATTCGAAAGCATGAACGTTCGAAAGGAGAGCACTTTCCCCTACTCATTATTCGCAAAAAAATTACACATCCAAAGACTTCAAAATTTAAATACTTTGAATATTAGAGTTTAAGATTAGATCAAAATTTATTGAGATTTATTGTTCAGCAAAAAAAAACTAAAATTAGTCAAGTGTGTTTACTGGAAATGCTAAGAAAGGAGAAAATTTCACGTTCATGTGTTTTTCTAATCAAAGTAGAATATTTTTTACGTCGTGATAAAAAAAATGTCAATAATTTTAAGTAGAAGGAAACTTTTAGAAAAAAGATTGCTCAAAAATATCTTACTCTTTACTGAAAGTACTGAAAGCGTTAATAGTGTCAACAAACCCATCAAACAAAATATAAATTCCTTTATTTATAGAAATCGCATTGTCACTAGTATCAGTAATTGTTCTTTACTGCACTAATGCGCAATGCAATATGCAATTATTCTAATTGACATCGTTTATGAACAGACATTATTTTCAATGGGTAGGGACAGGGAGGGAATACTTGTTGGCACTGTAGTCAAAATATTGAAATTCATTTAATGTATCCAGTAGAATTAAAATAATATGATGTTCTTTCTTTAATCTACTCTAAAAAACAAGTTTTGTTAAACGGACAAACGGATCTTGTTCAAATCTTGTCAAAATGAGGTTGTTTATCAATTTGACAAACTTTCACCAAAATACAATTGGCTGCCATTTTGACAAAATTTTTCCATATTTTGTTAGGAAGTACATTCTTTTGACAAACATTTCTTCTTAATTTGACAAGAAAAAACCTTTTATCAAATTAACAAGAAAAGTTTGTCAAAAGGATGTTCTTCCAAACAAAATATGGAAAAGTTTTGTCAAATCGGCGGCGAACCGGATATTGGTAAAAATTTGCCAAAAGTATGTTTTTCTACGTAATCTGCGAGAAAAAGGTTTGTAAAATGGGTAAACAACATCCTTTTGACAAAAATTGAACAAGATCCATTTGTCCGCTTAATAAAACTTTTTTTTTTCAGAGTACCCTTGCCTATAAAAAGTTATATCTCAAACGATTGAGAAAGAGTGTCAATATGTTTACTTTGGCTCTCTAATTGGCCTAAAACTAAATCATTAAGTTATTAGAAATTAAATTTATTTAAAAGAAAAAATAGGAAATTCAGAGAAAATAGGAAAAATAAAAAGGTCAATTCAATTATTGCCTAAAATTAAATATAGAAAGATACGAGACTAAATTAGAGTGCTAACTGTTTTTGTTGTGTGTAATTCACTTCTTTCAAGTCTAGGTTTTTATAGGGTAGTCGGATAATTTGGTACCATACCATTTTCAATTTGGACTTGAGAATTCTTCACTGTTTTAGATGTGCAAAAGCAAATAAATTCTTTGTCTCCTATTCCTCTTAGCCTATCTGGCTATGAACTAGCTTAGTCGTCTCTGGACTTTAGTCGTAAGTGTGTCTAGGGCAAAAGGCATTAGATGCAATGCCTCAAAAGTGTTCTTGCATCATTTACCGTTTACCAGTTCTTAACCTATTTGAATCGATTCATAAATCACTCGAAAGATCCCACAAAATAATTTTAAAAGTAATAAATAATTGATTTTCGGACTAAAATTACTTATCGGTTCATAACCGGTCCATTACCGGTTCAAAACTGGTTTGAACAGATTTAGAAATCACTCAAAACATTGCCCAAAGTACCTCAAGAGTAATATAATTAAATTTCGTATAAAAGTTAGTTATCGGTTATGAACCGGTTCAATACCGCTTTGAAATTGGCTCTAACTCTCAGGTAATCAAAACTCCTTTCAACGAGCCGAAACATGACCTCAATCGGAAGATAAAGGCGCTCTTTAGACACTCTAGAGACTTTTTAACCGTTGACCTTGAAAAATCGTTATTGGGAATGATTCAACGGAATTTTCGAATAAAGACGAAATGGTTATGATCGCAGGATCGACTTATGGAGAATCTTCTGAAGGTCCCAAGTCGCTTTCTCTAACCGTTTAGTCTCTAGAATTGCCGACTGCCGGACGGATCAGACGGGCAGACGGACAAACTACGTAATGACATTTCTCAGAAATCGTCGGAAAAGCAAAGATTTCTTGACAAGAGTGATCCCCGGGGAGTGGAAACTAGAAATCTTTTAGAGGCTAAAAAAAATCAAGGGATTATACTGCTCTCTCTGTGGAGTTCGAGCAGTAAAAGATAAAGAACTCGGGCAAGAGATAAATGATAAATTTTGCATTGACAAAAAATGCAATTTTGATTTATTTAGTATCAAGTAATATTAAAATATTGAAAATTTATTCATAAATCAACAAAAAAAATTAAATAAACTTTTGTATATTAATTGTGTGAAAGTATTAGAATTGTATTTGTAGAAAATTTATTTAAATTTTAAAAATTTATGTTATATTTTTTTAGGGGCGTGTCCTATTTTTTATATGAGCAAAATCATTATGGAATAGTCTGTTTTTTATTTTTTATGCTTTATTTTACCTTCTTGCATTCTAATTTTACCCAATTTTAAGAAATGTCAATTATTTTATAAGCTTTATTATTTTAATGTGTACAGGGGGCGTGGCTAATTATTCTTTTTGGGTGGGGCTTGATAAAATTCGCAAATGCAACCTTCCTGCAAAATGTATGATTAAAATAATTTATTTTTAAAGCGTACCTGAACTAAGAAAAATGATTGAAGCGCTCATTCCATCACTACTATTAGGCGGTCACTGGCAGCATTGCTTGCGCACAGAATCAGCAGAGACAGTGGGTTTAACATCTATAGACTCCACATTTGTTGGTCGAATAACATCCCCTTCGGGTGGATCTCTTATTTGCTTTTGAGACACAATCCGATAGATCTCTGCAAAACACAGAATCAAAGCCAACGGTGTTACTCTCAAAGCTCTGCAAAGCCACAAAATGCTCAAAAAAAATAATCAAAGATGTAAAAACCTGTGAGTATATTCTGGAATGCTGTTTCTACATTTGTTGAGTCCAACGCTGACGTCTCAATGAAGCTCAATCCATGGCGTTCTGCAAATGTTTTCGCTTCGTCCGTTGGAACAGCCCGCAAGTGTCTCAAGTCACTCTTATTCCCCACCAGCATTATAACTATATTTTGATCAGCATGATCACGCAATTCCCGGAGCCATCTCTCAACATTCTCATACGTCAAATGCTTGGCGATGTCATACACCAAAAGAGCCCCAACAGCACCACGATAGTAAGCCGATGTTATAGCTCTGTATCTCTCCTGACCGGCCGTATCCCAAATTTGAGCTTTTATTGTTTTCCCATCGACCTGCAACCAAAACAACCCCAACCACCATCAGCCACTGATACACTCTCCTTTCTTACTTTTAAACTTGACATAGAAGAGCTCTTGGCTTGCCAACTAGGGCAATAGGTTAACTGCGCCCTTCCCCTCTCTCTCTCTCAATGTTCTCTGGCAAGGAATCCCCTTTTCCGCCAAGGCACGCAATTACATTACTTAATGTTTTATGCAGTCGGGGTCATTTAGAGACATTTTATATTTCTTCCCAACTCATTTTTCATTCTTCTCACGGATAGTTTTTTTTTAATAGTTAACATGGATCAATATTGAAGTTCAAATTCAATTCAACATCTTTCTTTCCCTCTATCAATTTTAATCAGGTGACCCAGGTGACCCTTGCCCTGCCTTCAGAGATTTATCGAAAAGCGATAACATCCAAAGAAATTATCATTTATTCCTCAGTTATTCAAATTAATCACTCCCAAATCCACCTTTTATGTAACATTTTAATCCGCTAGTGGTCTTGAAAAAAAAATAACAACAACAAAACTGAATAGAGTGATAAGGATTGCATTGAAGGCGTTCAAGTACCATGATAAAGCATTGTGTTAAATGTTCACAAAGAACTTGTTCATATTGTATTCAGTGCTGATTCTCACTTATAATTTTAATGACTATTTATTTTGCTGCTTAGAAAGGCAAAAGTTTTCCCTTGATGAAAGTTTTATTAGGCCTCTTGCTTTTTTGGGCAAAAATTCCCAAAGTACCTAAGCAGCTAAAAGGAATTATAAAAGAGCCTTGGGCAAGGTATAAACTTTGAAATTAGATTTAATCAAACATAATGCCTTCTATGTGAAATTGTTCTGCTGCGGAAATCAAGCAAAACGTTGTCAACTTTAAATTATATTATGGTACAGCACATTTGCAATAGAACTCAAATTTTCTGCAATAGAACTGAAATTTAATAAAACAAAGTTTCCATCCCGTTCCCTCCCAAAAGTATTGTATCTACTTTAACACATTCAAATCTAAATTGAATCTATTTTGACACATAAAAGGAAAAGAAGAGTGTGGAAGAGTGGGAAAACAATACACAATACGTCAAAACAAAACAGAGAAGCGAAATTTGGATTTCATGAAATTTTCTTTATACTCCTTTTTGATATTTTTTTAGATCAGGAAAATGTCATAAAGTCAAAATTCACATCTCTTTCTTTCTTAAAAGCTCTGCATATGCCTATCCCACTCTTTCACAGTCTTTTTCTTCTTTTTTTAAACATCACGACTATCACAAAAATTTAATTTAATTTGCATTTAAGTGCTAAAGGGCTGGATAGATATTGTTCAAAACGTTTGAGGAAGCAAGGGATACGAATTTTGATTGTACAGTAGAGTCTCGCTATAGTCCATATTTAGTTCCAGATTTGACACTTGGGTCGCACTATAGTCTATATCATTTTTTAAAATTATCAACGACTTTTAATATTGAAATTGTTTGACGACTTCCACTTTCTTTGCGATTGTGCTACTTGTCTTCACTCTCTTCATTATGGATCACAATTATCACAACTACTCAATTAAGTTTGCTAAAAAATATTAAAATAATTATGACAAAATTTCATGTCGCGTACTAAAAAACATAACCTAACTTAAAATCAGTGTTTTGAAATCAATGGTCGATAAATTGTGGACTGTAGAGCGATGGCCTATAGCGGGACTCTATTGTATGTAAAAGGTGTGACAAATGCATAAAGGGTGTTGAATACATTAAAAACGAGTCGTGATCGGTTACTTTAACCGTGGTGTCACACATAAAATTAATACTAAAAGAGTAAGAAAAGACGGAAAGAGAATTGTATAGTATGCAAAATTTTAAATGGAAAAATACGTGTGTTAGAAAGAGTACACTCTAGTAGAGTAATAAGACGAGTAAAATATTTCTGTTCGTATTAATTATTTTCTGAATCGTATTAACAGATCATTCGAGCAATTTTCCATGTGTGACAACTGTGATTCGGTCAGTTTTCGAGCGATTGTATTGCTGCCAATTTTTTGTACCCAGAGGGGAAATGCGAGAGAGAGAGGTAAAACAATTGCTATCTTTTTTTGCCATTCTCGTAGTTCACAAAGTATTACAGTAGAACCCCGCTATAGGCCATCTCTCTATAGTCCACAATTTATCGACCGTTGATTTCAAAACACTGATTTTAAGTTAGGTTATGTTTTTTAGTACACGACATGCAATGTTGTCATAATTTTTTTAATATTTTTGGGAAACTTTATTGAGTAGTTGTGATAATTGTGATCCATAATGAAGAGAGGGAAGACAAGTACCACATTAGCAAAGAAAGTGGAAACCGTCGAGCAATTTCAATAATAAAAGTCGTTGATAATTTTAAAAAATGAGATGGACTATAGTGCGACCCAAGTGTCAAATCTGGAACCAAATATGGACTATAGCGAGGCTCTACTGTAATCTTAATATTAATCTTACATGTAACATGGTTTAAGTTTCACTATCAATTTTATATTTCTTGATTATATAATTCTTTTTTATTAGTCAAATTTTGATGTCCAAATTTAATTTTCCATTAACAAAAAATACGCAATTAATCAATAATAATAGACTAGATTACTGCAATCTTCGCAGCCGCAGGAGACATCTTGGAAGTTTCCAGTTGATTTATTACATGAAAATTTTAATTTGACTTTTTCCAGTCATTTATAAGAAACTCTGAATCTTATTTAACAGAAATCTGTACTATTGTTAAAGGAAATTCGGAGAAAATGTTTCAATAATTTTTTCAATTATGACTCAATTGATATTTTTAGGCACTTTATATTTGGAGAAAAATTATGATTCCCATTAATTTTTGGGTAATTTGTAATATTTACAGAGCATTTTAATAATAGCAATCGTTAATGATGAATATCATTTTTTATTTCTTGTATTTTTTCTGTTCTAAAATCATCCTGGTTAAACCATTTAGCATAAGAGCTAGAACTGAAATACAGTAGACTCTCGCTCAATCGACCCTTTTTCAATTGGGCGAAAAATTTTGTTGGCAATTTTCACGTTTAATTATGAAGCAAATTTGCTCAAATTCGCTGCAGTTCCTCTTCTTATTTTATCATGATTCTTTAAAATTGAGCGCTTTTTGCGGAATTTACAATGACTTTGACGTCCAAATCTATCGATAATTTGGATGACATTTTGCCCCATATGCCCGATTGAGAGAGAGTCTACTGTATTAACAATTCTACAATTTCAATAAAAACGAGCTTTGAAGAAATACTACGGAAGGGGCAAGTAGAGCATTTCTCAATCAACATCATAAACTTGATTTCAGATTTGTTCTAAACTCAATTTAAAAGTGTAAAGAAAATGTTTTTAGCAGTGTTTTAGGCCAGGAAGAATTTTTTGAACAAAAACTTGCGTGGATAGGGTTCTATGATAAGGCGTTGTACTAGTGAATTCAAAAATGTTTTTATATCATAAGTAAAAAGCGCAAATCTAGAACATCCTACTATTTATTTATTTATTTATAAGTTCATGTCCCTGTACAAATTTTAAGTACTAAATGGGGCTGTACTACTGTGTCTACTACGATGGGGCTGTACTACTGTGTACCTTTTAAATTTCTAAACTTTTAACAAGATTTGAAAATTTTAATTCTGTTTATCTTTGAAAAAATAAAGTGGAGTTCGAAATTCGAAGACAAAAAAAGACATTGTTACATCTTAATAATTTCGCATGGTGGCTGAAGAACTTCCTGTTAGAAATTTGAAGTTCTTAAGTGTCACAATGTGTCGGTTTTCACTTTGTTGGCTAAATAAAAACAAAGCAACTACGCTTAGGGTGGTGTCATTACTTGTGGCCTATCTTTACTTATGGCCTCATCTCAATTTTTTTCAGAAAATGATTCAGAAAATCAATAAAAGTGATATGTTATCTTAAGACATCAAATAATTTTAATTTTGAGGTTTTTTGAAATAATTTTTGTGACATTGTAGTGTTTTTTGAGAGGAGGCCATAAGTCAAGACAAAGTCCATAGGTAATGCCGCCACCCTATATTCCTATCCCATTTTATTAAATCCTTTCATGATCACTGAGTGTGTAACCCTTTCACAAACTTTTTGGTAATTCATGATTTTTGTGAAAATTTAGTGTGCAACTTCGAAAATTTCTTCGAACATCAATGACTTTTTGTGCGAATAGAGTTTCATTTACTTTTTAATGGGAGAACGAAACTCCACTTATGTATGGACCCATTTTTCTCATTCAGTAATAACCTTTAGGATTTGACGATTTTCTGTACGGATTCGAAGGTATATCAGAGAGAACTAACCTAAAAACCCGTTGTAAGTTCGAAAGTTTAAACCGGCGAGTTACACAAAAGTGAGTAAGTTCATGAAAAGGACATTTATTTTAATGAAAGTGCAATTCATACGTTTTGTCATCCTAAAATTTCACAAAACTATACATAAAAATTCACTTTCTGCAGCAAATTTTTACACGGTTTTATTGAAATTTTTGACGATTCAAGTGTGAAGAACACCGAAATTCGAAATAGCAGAACAATCAGTGCTAAAGCGACGAGTAAGTGAACTTCCACTTTAGGATTCCGGTAGATTTTCGAAGAGAGGTTACTAAACGGATCCATTGCGTATAGAATTAGAGTTGCCTTAGTACAGCATTAATGTTATAAAACGTGGGAAATTAAGCTGTACAATTTCAAACTAAATTTTTGCTCAAGATGGAGAAAATTCATGAATCATATTAAAAAGCTGTTGAAAGTATTACGGCGTTATCACACTTGCACATTAAAATTTTAATGTGATTCACATTAATTGTCGCTCGTGAGCGTCCAAATATGTTATTTGTGTCTTTGAGTCACTTAATATTTGGGGTTTTTCTATTTATTGATAACGAAGTGGACTTGGCCTGCAAAAATAAGTTTAAATTTACCTAAAGCATAAATATTTTCCACATTAAAAAATTAAAGAGAAAATCGCATTAATTTTCCGCATTAATGCTATAAATCAATTTATATCAAATTTTGCGGGCCAAGTCTACCTTTTTATCAACAAATAGATCAAATTTTGAATATAAAATGATTCAAATACACAAATTACACATTTGGACTCTCACCAGCGACAATTAATGTGAATCATATTAAAATTTTAATGTGCAAGTGTGATAACACAGTTACACAGTGATTAGTAGGAGAACTGTAATGAAATGAGCCTAGTTGCTTTGATTTTTCCTGCTTCAAAATAAAAACAAGCACTTTTTAACATTCCAAAGATTTCGAAATTAGAATAGAAAGTACTTATGCCACCCTGCGGACAATACGAGAAGTAAGAATTTATTTTTCTTTGCCTTTTAAAACCGATCTTTGATTTTTTAAGCTCCAACTGGAATTAAGTAAACATCTCGAAAACTACGATGGTAGATGAATCAAGCTAATTGGTAAACTACTAAATTTTAACTTGACTTTTACTTCCTATTTGTAATTATTATAAATTAATCATAAAATTATATTGTAGGCCTTAAATACAGAAGTTTTTTGGCTAATAAGCTGTGAAATGAGTTACTTCAAAATTGGAACATGAAACTACATGGTTTCTTGTAGAATAATAGCGGGACTAGCGGTGTCAAATTCTCTTCATTGGCTGTCAAAACCGATCTTCGAATTTTTCAAAATTCGTCTGTGAACACACAGTGAGCCAGGTAGGATAATTTTCATTCTTATACGAAAATAATTTGATATGAAAATTATACATTCAAAAATTTTATTTGAGTGCCAATTCCGTAGTATTCTTCTAAGATTGTAATGTAAACCAAAAACAACGTGTGTGATTTTTGTGTAATGTGCAGCAATACAAGGTTAGTTTACTATTTTGAAGTAATAAGGACGTTTATAGAGTTTACGCTGCAAATGTCTGATGTATGCAAAGTAAGCTCTCTCCAAGGAGATTGAAATCCCAGATTCAGTTCGCGAAGAATTGCAGATTTAATCAACGTGATATTGATTATCTGTCGTGAGATATTCCTCAAAGTAACATTTCATGCACTATCAGTAATTCAAGGTTGAGCATGAATCACGAATTTCGTTCAAAATCACCAAAATGTGAATTATTTTTTTTTCTTGTTACTTTTTTTCTTTTGCTTTTAGCTGCATATCAAACTTCTTAATCATTCCAGTAGTAAGAGAGAGAAACTGATTGACTCTGACTGAGTTGCTGTAGCAATGTCTCTGAGTCACATAACGCATAACTACTTCATCAATTTAATTTACAAGTGATCTAATCAATCTCAAGATTTCTCCGAAGCTCAATTTCAATCAATCTGACCCGTTTTTTTTTTTTGAAGCAATATTATTGATTTGTGGAAATCTCCATTCATCTTTACGCACAAATAGCAATATATAACTCACCTCTATACTCCTTGTAGCAAATTCTACACCTATTGTTGATTTCGATTCCAAATTGAATTCATTTCTAGTGAATCGCGATAATAGATTACTCTTTCCAACTCCAGAGTCTCCAATGAGAACAACTGCAAAGAAAAAGGGAAAATTTTTGTCAATTATAACCATCTAGCATTTAATTATGAACATTTGGCACTGTTCTTTTTTTTAAGGTTAATTTTTGTCAATTCATCATCATAATTCTCAAGTCAAATTCGTGAATTTAGTCACAAGAACGCTGTATATCGATTTTTTTTGGTGTGACTCCATTGAAAATTCGTGGTGCCATGTATTAAAGTTTTAACATCGCATTATCTCCCAGAGCATTCTATTGCTTCTGATTAGATAGTTGCATGCTTTTCATACGCCTCGTGCCGTAGTAAAAAAAGAGATAATCATTTTATTTTAGGGGAGAACTCGAGACTCATCTCAAGGGTTTTTCACAGATAATTTTCCTCCGGCATCTGGCCACATAATTGTGGAAACAAATCAAAAACTTCCAAGAGGCGTTTTCATCTTCACACAGCACTAAAATGCTCTCATTGATCGAATTTACTAGCTAATTGAATGTTGTAGTGGCAATCAATGGGGTCGTTTCATAAATATTTCACTGTAGTTGAAGACTTTCTGGAATGTACTTCCCCCCCCTCCCTCCTCCTCTTCCGTTCTCTGAATTTTCAGTTTTCTTTCCGAGGTGTGTCTTCCTTTCGACACAATCAACCTGTGTGATCAATGATGACAAATTTCCGAACACCTTCCTTCCCAAGAACTATGTTAAGGGGTCATCACTTCACCGGTCAGATTAGATTATGTGACCAATGATGACAATCAAGAGATATTTGCAGTTGCTTCGCACGCACAAAAACTCTCTACTTATGTGGCATTTTATTCGACCAATTCCGACAGAAGCATAAATTTCAGTGGGGCGTATAAATCGCAAAATAAATGTTTTTTTTTTCTTCTTTAAAATTTATAAAATTGCAATCGTTAAATTTGACAAATAAAATTTCCCAAAGTAAGATTGGACATTATTATTTCACTGGAGGCAAATTTAAAATAAAATTAAGAATATTTTATATAACAATACAGTAATATGTCCCACGAAGAAATTACGGGAGACCAGGGATGTTTACGAGACTTTTGGATGTTTTGAGTTTGAGACATAGTATACCTACAGAGGATGCTCTGTAATCAGAAAATAAACAGAGATGATATTGATAATTTCTTTTCGATATAGGGGAGACCGGGGTACTTTTAGCCAGCAAATGAGGCTTGTTTCTTCACGTATGATTTGTGAAAAAATGATAAGGTTTGTCTAATATTTTTATGTTTCATAAGTAGCATTAGGATATTGCCTGTATAAAACCGTGTAGTTCAAAGCTCTAAAATCCTTGACTTTTTCTAGAGAGGGTAATGAAAAAAGTATGACACATTGGCTAAAAGGACATTGGATGTTTATAGTTTTTGAAGGATTTTCAATATAGAACACTGGTCAAAATATGCCTTTAGGTCTAAGATTTTGGTAAGGGGGGAAACAAAAAAGAAACATGAAAACAGTTTTTTTTTTTGTTTTGCCCAGAACTTTCGATCCTGATGGGGATCTTCCCTGAGATTTCCTTTTCGATAGTAACGACTGTCTATTCTGAAGAAATGAAGATAGCTGCACTTTTTCTAGCGCATATTAAATACTTATCAATAGTCACATTATTTTAAGAATGGTACCATAAACGGTCCAATAATGATTAAAAAATGCGTCATTCACTAAATCTAACAGATACAGCATTATCGATTTGATAGTATCGAAAAGTTATTATTCCATTCCAGGTTTTCTTTTAAAAGGAAAATTGTTTTCTCGTTTTGGTTGTTCACATTAATTTATGAAAATCTTTTCCCAAAATACTCCTTAAGTTGATTATAAAGATATATATTTATTCTTTATAGTTACTACTGAATATAAAGAGAAACACTGAATCATCAACAATATTCTATTTTGATCAATTTTAAAGGAATTGTTTATAGAATCTCAACAATAACACTAAGAATATTGATTTTTATAGATTTAAGATATATCTTAATACCGCTTACTGCTTTCCAGTGGTTTAATCCCATTTAATTTGATAAGCAATGAAAATATCGCCTTGTTTTAAATGACCGCTGTCCTATCCCAACATACCCGGTTTCCCCTACGTATTTTTCCAAGACGATTATAATGAATGTAAAATATGATAGGAGCTAAAATATTCACGGACCGTATAACAAACAGATCACAGGAAGAATTAGGTAGGGAAGATTAGTCAACAAATGAAATTTTACATTTCGTATAATTTGTAAGAAAATATTTGTACCAGGCTGATAAGTATTTCAAAAAATGTGAAAATTGTCTAAATCAGATATTCAGATCGTTGCACCGGGCGGGATTTGAACTCACAACTGTGTTGCCTATTGCAACACTGAGATCCCCAATATTCCTGCAAAGAAAACTGTGACATCCCACTACCTGTGACTAATTGTGCCCCGGTCTCTCCTAGTCGTCAGTCTGATAAGAGCTTTGCCGGAAAAAAACTTCTCAGAACTTTTGGTGTTGTGGATAGAAAAGGTAAAACGCGGTAGAGCACAGAAAAAAAAATTAAGAAAAGAATTGAACTCTATGCCGATTTCCTTATTTTATAATTCTTATAATTCTTTTAGTGTAAAACTAAGTATTTTATACCCTTCAGCCTAGGTCCGTTGAATGTAAATATTAAAATTTAGGAGAAATGAGCTACTAGGGTGGGGTAATTTGGAATCATGTCTAATTTGGACCTTTAAAATTTAAATTTTACTGCTCTTAATATTTATTTAACAACTTTATTTTTTGATCTACTAGAAGAAATTAGTTTAATAAATTTTCTGGCTTCTCGCGAAAATATATTTTGGTCGCAAATTTAGGTTTAGGCAGTGACGTTTTTTCATGGCTAATTTTATACTCTCAGGACAAAAGGGACCTATCCTGTGTGCGTTTCTCAAACAGGCTCTGAGCTGAGCAACTTGTTTACCAAAAGTTTATTGACTGGGGTGAAGTCATTTGGCAGAAACCTACATTTATTTCCTAAAACGGATTTCGAAAAATAAAAAAAATGTCACATCATAAACTACTAATTTTAATATATTTTTTTTAAATCTGTTCTAGGTCAATATAGAAGATTACTGATATCTTTATATAAGTTTACACTCAGCTTTTCGTTATCCGGCACTTCGTTATCCGGGTGACAGCTGCCAAACACTGGCGGTTGATGTATTCAAAAATATTTTTACTAAACATGAAGTTTCTGCAGTGTGAATTAAAGTATTATTATCATCGTAACGAAGTTTTTAATACATAATTGTGATAAAAAATGAAACATAAGCATACCATGAAGAAAATTCTCTTGTTTTTTGTCTGACAGAAAATAAATTCACACAGCACAAAATATAAAAACTGTTAATCATTCAAAAAACTTAAATGTCATTTTGTCCCGCAGTCAGCCGGATAACGAAGACCCGTGTGTACTAAGCATGCAGTTTCTCCAGTCTGACTTAAAATTAAAGTATTATTTTTTATTTTTAAATAAAATTGATACGTCATTGTGATATAAAATGAAACAGAAATCCACCACTGTAAGAAAAGTCGCTTCCGCGGCTATTATTTGGATTCCCTTTATTATTATGGTGAGATTTTCTCACTGTTCCAGATGATCAAAAATAGAAAAGGAAAACCACGAAGAACTGTAAGGCCGGCTTCAGACTGGAGGTTTAGCCCAGTTCCCGAAGGTCTCAAAAATCTAAATAATAAGCAATTTTAATGGTTTTTCGAAATCTAATGGATAATTTACCCTTAATATCCAATTCTAAACAACAATTTCTTAAAAAATCGTGTTTGATAAGGAATTAGAGGAGTTAAGCCAGATGGCTAAGCCTTAGGTCTGAAGAGAGTACTTTGAGAGTACTTCGTTATTTTTTCCTTTTGTTATCTAAAATTGTTAGGAAATCTCAAAATTCCGAATTAAAAATCTCACCCTAAATGTCATTTTGTTTCCCAATCTTCCGAATAACAAAGAGCTAAGTGTATAATATAATGTCTATAAGAGATGACTCCACCCTAGGCAAACTAACTAAGTCCAGCTAGTTTTCCTTGGGCAATCGCTATTTCAAAATTTCACATTCCCTCCAAAAATTTTATATTTTCAAAAATCATGGACAACTGAAACTGCCCTACTTTCCCTTACGCATTAAATTTATTAAAAATACAAAATCAATGCAAATGGTTAAAAAAAATATCAAAATTTAAGAAAATAATAAATATTATCAAACATAAATCGACATGACTTCATTTCTTTGTAGACAGTGGCAAAAATATAATTTGTAAAAATGTAGGGGGGAGTAGGGGGAAGTGGGGCTACTTTGAGCTGTGGGGCTAGATTGTTATACGACTTTTTCGCCTATTTCTAAATGAAGCTGGTTCTTACAATTATTTTATTTAGATCCACAATTATTTTGTCTGTTCAAATCGCATAAGGTTTAAGTCCAGTTTCCATTAGAAATATGCGAAAAAATCGTATAACAATGTAGCCCCACAGCTCAAAGTAGCCCCACCTCCCCCTATGGCTAATTTGAATTGGGGCAGCTTGCTTTCTAACCTCAATTAATAATTTTTGAAGCGAAAATACATCTTGATAGGGCTCACTTCCGTTTAAAAATAGGATAAAAGAGCCTATTTTCAGAGCTGCCCCACTTCCCCTATTTTTCAATATTGTTTTCTTTTCAAAACAAATCAAATTAACTCAAAATAAACAAAAACAATTCGAAACAAACAATATTATCGCGAAAAATAAACATTTTTTTCGAAAGCAAATAAAGTGTTTGAAAACAAAGGAACGGGGGTGACTTTAGGGAAGATTTGGGATACTTGAGTTGGGTAGACCTTGAAATTGGGCATGTTCCCTGGTCAGACAAATTGCCCTTTGTGGATGATGAGAAGGAGGATTGGAAGTGTTTGATCAATTTGTTGGAGAAATGGGGGCATCTCAGTGGGAGATAAAAAGCAGCATAATCAAGGGCGACCACGAATTTGTTTTATGTGCTCTGCTGGCGACTGATAAGACGGCAAGTTGGGTGAGTCATCCGACGAGATGGAAGAGAAAACAGCTGATTAATTTTTGCGAGGATGAACCGAGGAAAGTGCGGATCGATTGGGTGAAATGGCAAGAAGACAAGAGCCAGCAATTGTATTCAATGGGAATGCTGATGAGGCACATGATCCACTTCTTTGTGTGGCAAGCGTTTGGCCTGGGAATGTGTGGATGTGATGGGAGGGAACTCGAGTGGTTCCCGTGAAGAAATTTTGTCAGTTTTCGGCTTGAAATCACTGCTGCGGGCTTTTTTTTTGGGAGTGTGTTGCGCAAAAGTAACAGCTAAATGACGTGGAATTCGGGGAAGGTGATTCCCGTAAATTGGGGTGAACAAGAGTGACTTCTGGTGGCAGGAGAAAGGTCACGGACTTTGCCATTTTCTCTCGGACTTGCCACACACAGAGAGAGGCATTTTTGACAAGCCAGCAAGAACACCAAGAAATTAGTCATCGAAAAAAAGGGTGTACATTCCCAATCAATTTTCCAGGGTATTTACCTTTGAACAAATAGTCGTACTCGTCATCGCGAGTTCCCATGTTGTTGACAGAGGTGATTCTTGCAAATTAAGCGGAGAAAATTGTCGCACAAAGGCTGTATTTCCGTGTGAAACTTTTTTTTCTGTGCAACAAAACGCAGAATCAATCTTTTGCCCAAGATCACTTTTGCAGGATATCTAACACTCTAGCACACAATATTATCACCAAAAACTCTTACACACAGCTTCCTGCACACATTACCACCACGTCTATTTCATTTAATTCACCGATGATGCAAAATCTCACAGATTTTTCAATTGTCTCGGAAATTCTCCAACTTTTTCCCAAATAAATATGGCGATACAGAAAAACATCAGCTGTCTCACTCGCACAACTTCACTTTGTCTCTGACTTTTTTGGGTGGAATTGGCGATTCGGAAGCTTTTTCGACCAATTCGAGTTGGCAGTCTTCGAAAAAGCTTTTCCTTATTGGAAATTTTGAATTCAAATTTAAAACCGTTTCCCTCCAATTTGCCAATTATCACAAACACAGTCAAAACACCTGAGAACATCCCTCACACACGATCTTTTGTTGTGAAAACCACAAATTGTCCTCTAACATTGGACAAAAGAATATCTTTTCATTTTTCTCAAAAAAAGACAGGAAGGACTTGAGTAGGACAGTAATAATTTGGGTTATTTTCCAACCTTTCTCTCTACCATCGGACAAGACAATTTCGTCAAAAACTTGAGATTCCAATCTAATAAAAATTATATTGACTGCATAGAAAAGGACACACAATAGAATTATTATAGTGAAAAGAAAAATTCTCAAAATATTTTTGCCATCTTTATGATGATGAATGGCGCATCCCGTGCATCCCATGCATCCAAAGATAGTCATAAGAACGTATCAATTATTTTGTAATAAAAGACACACAAAACAAATCATAGAAAAATAAAAAGATGTAAATTTAGCTAATCGTCGACACACCTCCAATAAATACACACACAGGATGGTTAAAAAGAGAAATAAATTATTAATAAAAATTCATATGGAGAACTCTTTCGGCGAAGGGATCTTCTTTGACCGTAATTTATGGATCGGCTAATTAGAAAGGGGTCGATTTCCAAGAGACTCAACATTTATAAAAATCAACATCTTTATTATTAAATTCCGTGTGCATGAACTCTGCTGACTTGATGATGTCAAATTTGGAGAGATATGCCTTGGTTGAGATCAAAGAACAATTTAAAATAGCGAGGGTGTTTGTGGGTTTCAGGTAGAGATCCTTCCTTGGTCAGAAACAGAAAACATCATATAACTTTATAATGTTTTATATATGGAGCACAGTTTACGTGTTATATTCTGCACTCCAAACTAGGTTCATTATAAAAAAAAATAATATTGCGATGTATTCTTTATTATAAAACTAATGATAAGATTGCTTTATAGTTTATGATAAATTATATTCTTTTATATAATATTGCAATTTGTAAAATTAATAAATCTCCTTTTACTTTGAAAAATTTTTTTTTGAATTTAAATAAAATCTGGCATATCCTGAATATAAATAATAATACTATGGATAAACAGAATTTATGTGAATATTGTATTATTTGTATTGCATAAACATGTGTTGATTTTTATCGATTTTGAGATAGGGAATGTTAGGGCAGTTTCATGCACTTAAACTATTTTCATTGATCCCCTTTATAGGAACTACACATTAGAGATATTTATGTCGATATTTGAGAGTTTTCCCTACACAATCGTAGGCAATTTTCTTCAATATGGACATAAATTTGATATCTAAAACTACAGCACATTTACTTGATAATCATTTATTATCTCAAAAATGTGTATATTTCCGAAAGTTATGCATGCGTGAAACTGCCCCATGCTCCCCTAAATAATAAAAATCCGAATAAAAAATGTATTAAATATTCATCTTAATAATTACATTGTCAATATTTTTCATAAAAAAAAACATTTCTTTCGTGCTTGAAGAGTAAGACCACTGATAAAAATAGAAAGTTAATCGAAGATCCTTTGAAAGTATTCAAATAAAAAAAAACAAAGAAAAGTCATCTTTGAAGTTTTCTCTATGGAATTCACCGATTGGAATCGCTCCAGAGCCTTATCATAAATTCCAAGACCTTTCTAACGAATTCAAACATGATACCATTTGTATGAGAAATACGCTGTCTAGAGCCTTTTCAACCGGCCTTTTCAAAAATCGTCATTAGGAATAATGCAACAGAATTTTTGTATAAAGACGAAATTTCCGCCTGGATCATCTCTAAAACGTATCCAAAAAGGAAAAAATCGCATGATGCGTTTACGAGCAATCCCCCAAAAAACATGGTTTTAGAGGAGACGGGGAGAGGTTTGGGAAAATGAGGGGCATGATAACGATCCTTGGATCGCCTTATGGGCGAGCCCTCCGAGGGTTCCAAGTCGGTGTCTCTTACCATTTGACCTCTGGAGCTGGCGACAGCCAGACGGACAAACGGACAAACAGCGTATGGTGCATTTACACACTGAATAATCAAAATCGGTCAATTAGAATTGGACATATAGCATTTCGTGCTCTTTTAAGTTATCGAGGTGTCCATTATAAATCAGTTGGAATAAAACTAGGGTTGTCTGCATTTGCTTTATATCTGTATTTACTCCAAAGAACGCATCTCTTCTTAGTGTTTGCATGTAGCTATAAAGGAAATCAGATAGATCATTTGCTGATCCAAACGTTGATATATTTAAACCAGTTATTTGTACGTTGATAAATTTAAACCACTTATTTTATCAGTGTTACTTTGAAAATTTTAAATGTTGAGAATATTATAATAGTTATATGCGGTCTTAAAAGGATAAAGTAGCCTAGAGTGGAATGATAAATTCTCGATTATATCGAATTGATTTTTTTTCCACCTTATCTATAAGGTCTTATTGGCTTATAGCCCATTAAAGACCTCAGACTATCTATCGAATTGATAGTATCAATAAATATGTATCTGGTAGATTGAGTGAATAACAGATTTTTAAACACTACTGGACCACTTATTGCCACGGGGATCTCAGTGGCGCAATAAGCAAGACCGTTGACTCTTAAGGCGTCTACACATTTGGAGGAATTTTCGTCAAAAATTGCCTTTTTGACAGAAATTTGACGTTTCCCCCTACAACGCTGCAGGGAATTTCCTTCAAAAAAGCAATTTTTGACAAAAATTGCTCCCAATGTGTAGAGGCCATTAAGGCGTCTACACATTGGGAGCAATTTTCGTCAAAAATTGCGTTTTTGTCAGAAATATGATGTTTCCCCCTACAACGCTGCAGGGAATTTCCTTCAAAAAAGCAATTTTTGACAAAAATTGCTCCCAATGTGTAGAGGCCATTAGGCGGATCGATCCCTGGCTTGACTCACAGAGTTGTTGTGAGTTTAAGTCCCGCCCGACACAAAGATCTGAATGTCCTAGAAAAAGATATTTTCACTGTGATATAACGTAATAAAAATGTATGCCTCTGTCTAAAAAAAAACTCCGGGAACATGGAAGAAGCATCCACACTACGAGGAAGCCGTTCCTGGGCAATCTACGATCAGCAGATTCTTCCAACACGAGCACATTGTAAAGATTATATTGTAATAGAAATAATTTGTCTCGATACCATTAATAATAACTTATTGCCACCATTCTTAAAAGAATTTTCAGAATCGACAGCCGATACTATCGGAACGAAGTTATCATCACCCCTGCTTTTGAATGTTTTGAATGTTTGGATGTTTGATTTAAACATCGCAATTATTCTCTTATTTCTCAAAACAAAAATTCTATGTTAATAAATCGAATTTAATGGATATAATTAATAATACCTATAGTTAATAGAGTTTTTTTTTACTTTGGCAAATAGACAAATTTAAATATTCAAATGGAACTGCCGGCAGAATACTTTCCCTTATTGTTTTAACCCTTTAAGGACGAGGCACTTTTACGGACCGAAAATCAACAATAAAAATGGAACGGATAAACAAATATTGTGAAATGTCTTACATCTAACTTTGGAAAGTCCAACATAGTCCAATTCGGTATATTTTTTTGACTCTATGAACGATAGGGACAAAAAGAGCCCAAAAATTTAAATAATTTTTCTCATAAAAACCAATGAATGATCATTTTCGTTCTAATGAAGTAATATATATATAGTTATTATAGTTCTTAGTCAAGAGGTTTTTGCTTAAAAAAAAATGAAAATGAAAAAAAATAATAGAAATCATTCATAAATGCGGTAAAATTTGTCACTTTTTACTTCAAATGTTTACTTATATAGCAAATAGTTGAAAATTTGCAAAAAATGTCCTAAAAAACATTACTTTTGATAGCCAAGAAAAATTATTTCCTCTATGGGTCACCATCACGAGTGGCCCAATCGTACTTAAAGGGTTAAAATGATATCAAACTCTAAAGCAGTCTTTAAACAGGGTTTTAGTCCAGTTCCCGAAGGGTTCAAAATCCTGAACAACAAGTAAATTTATTAGTTGTTCTGAATCTAATGCATTATTTATTCTTGATAACCAATCCTAACTCAAAATTTTCCAAAAAATCTTGATTGATAAGAATTTGAAGAACTTATTAAGCCATAGTTTTTATTTTTGTCGGTCGAGTTGACTTATAAGATCGATTTTTTAGACAGATTTTTATGATTAGTTTAAAAAATTGCGAAATTATGTTTTCGAGATATTTAATATTTGAAATGTAATATTGCAGGATATTAATTTGCTTTGAGTAATCAAGTTTAGATTTTTTTGTTTTGAAAATTTATTTCATTTGTTTTGAAAGCTGGTGCGTGCAAAAGATGATCATGACCAGTTTTCCTGTTCTGACTTATTATAAGTCATTATAGGATAGGGATTATAGGCCCTCGCCTAGACCCTATAATCCTTATGGAGTGTTGCAAGAAAACTTCAATATATCAATTTTAAAGTTTAGTCTAGGTCTAGTAAATCACAAACTCAATTTTAAACTGATTTTAAAAACTTTGACGTGGATCCTCAGGAAATAAAGATGCGAACTGCAAATTAATTTGTTTAGGCTAGATTTTAAGACGCTTTTAAAAGGAGGAAAGACGGTTCCAGAATATGAATATAACGTCCTATTTGTACGTAATGGTCAAAACGCTGGACAAACTTATTTTGACGTTTATTCGATTTCGAACGCTTCTTGCTCGCCCCTGGTTGTAGTCTTAATAGAAGATTTAGCTTATCCGGTATGGAGGCACCGGGAGATTAATGTCGTCAAGTTAATATGCCACAATAGACTTCTGTACGCTGATTATCTGATTCATAAAGACGAGGAAGACATAGCCTAGGATATCTTTAGGCAAATAGGCTATCCTTAAAAAATACCAGGCCAACTCACCTCCAACGTACCTACCAAGTGAAACGCTAGCTCACAGAACTAGAGGACAATTTTGTGCATAACAGTTGCTAATTTCGCCCCTGCGTTTAGAAAAGAAGAAAGTATCTTAGATAAAGGCAATCAGACTATCACCTAATTGAATAGACATGTAACCGTAATCAGTTTCTGTCTACGCTCGTGAATTTAATCTCTGAATTTAATCACTACGAATGACCTGAGAATTGCGATTTAGAGAGTCTCCAAATATCGAAACCTTTTCCGAAACCCATAAATTTGTATCTCTTACCGATCTCTCTTCAGGATTTTTTTTTGTTCTATAATACTTTTTTCTGGAAGATCTTATTTATACTCTCTCTCTTTCTCTTTACTCCAAATTTTATCCGAAGATTTTCATTCACGTGAATTCGTTTCCTTGGCGCAGATACAGAGAAATACAAGAATCTTTTCAAAAAATAAAAGAAACCAAATTAATGATGCTATTTCAAGCCCAACCAGATCTCGTGCAGAGGTGACAACAATTTGCCAACCTGCCATCAAGAAACCTCACCGCCCATGGCGTTATAATGAGATTAGAGCCCAGGTCTCTGCGCAGAATTACAAGAAGAATCCAGCCAAAGAGTTTTGTAAAAGAGAAAATGATATGAATTTTGTGTGAAATAGCGAAGATATGGATATAATAAGGGTTGCTAATTTTTGCCACCTCTTTTCCCAAGTCTCAATAGAGAGGTCTTTTATCCCTTTTGTTTGGCCATGACTAAACAAAAAAAAAATAATGATCTCAATTATGTGAGAGCTCCTTAAGTTTTAGAGACTCTCTTTCGTGCTTTTTGTTGAGAAATATTTTATTGTTGGGGCTTCCGCAACAAAAACAGCAATTATGTTTCAAGTATCAACCACATCACCGGTATTTCTCTATTGTTGCAACTTGTAGGTAGCGACCTTATGGATTGTTTCTTTTTTTTATTCTCTTACAAAATATATATCCAAACAATTTGCACCCTTTTATACCGTTAATAAAAAAAAGAAAGGTTTCCAGAAAAGAAAGGCTAGAAATAAAATGATAAACGATTTTCTCAGGATTTTTTATTGTTACCTTTTTTGTGAGTAGTTTTCGTGATAGCAAATGACTCGGGATCTTTAGAGGTATCTCCCATATCCCCCATATCCATCGATATTTAATCATCGCGATATTTTCTGTGTTATAAAAATTTGTGATGGAAATTTCATTGAGGAGGTCCGGACGATATGCTCTTCTTCTTCTCCAATTCTTCGGAGCAACACGTGAAAAAAATTATATGAAAGAAATATCACATTGGACCACCAACTAATTTTTCGATAGATGATTACCCGACTCTGACATATTTAGTAAGGGCGTGATATATTAAATGTCTGAATACTTGCTCCCAAAAATCTTCCACCAAAATCGATCCCGTACGCTAATCAGCCGTGTAAGTACACAAAACACGATGTGGTCCCAAACATGAAAGTGGATCAAATTACTGGGATGGGACACAAGAAAATCTCCAATTATGAAATGATGAAAAAATGTGGAACTCCTTGACTTTAAATTGACCACTTTTTATTCCTGGATGGTTCGAAGGGTCAAATGAAAGTAAAAATCTAAAGATTGACCATTTTTCTAGTTACACGGTAAATTGTCGATCTAATATTTTGAACAAATTAACCGTTAGTGCGCCATTTTGATTTAATGTCGAAAAGTATTGTAATTTGCCGGAACATTTAAAAAATGATCGGAAATTAAATGAGATAAATTCAAATTACACCTTTAAGCCCAACATCTTATACGCACGATATTTTTTACATCGACAACAGATGGGAGCTTCTGTTATTTTTATTCAATTATGAAAAAATTATCCTCCAAAGGCATCTCAAGGATTCAACTTAAGAATACATAGTGCCTATTGATTCGACTTTTTTTATCCCTTTTTATAGGCACAAGTAGTTGCGCTCGAGTCCGGAAATGAAAATGATTTTTTAACCGAATGATATTTTTCATTCAGTCGAAAAAGAAGAGAAATCCTAGGCAAAAATATCATCTACCAGGGTATATTTTTATTCAATTTGTTCAACCCTTAAATTGTGATGAGATAATTTAATTATAGCAGAACAATAACCCTTCCATTAGTAATAGTCTCGCGGGTGAAATGACGCATTTTCTTGCCTTGATCTCTTTCTGTGGGCTTCCTTTAGAAATGTATCATCCAGCAGGCCCCAGAAGTCGGACCGTCGTCTTGTGCGATGGGTATAATTTGTTATTGGAATGATTATAATATGCACATAAAAGAGGAAGGCTCCATCTGTTTCGGGTTTTTTGGGGACAAAATATATGGCACCATATGTATGAATAACAAACTAGCAAAGTTATTGCATTGTTCACCTCTTTGATGCAAAATTATTGCAAGGACATTCATCGATTTTAGAGTGACAAGTATATTAATAAAAGAGGATCGGTCTATGTATCATCTCTCTTCTTTTTTATCCATTTTTTCCACAATATTCTCAATTTTTTTGAATAAATTTCTTTTCTCCAGCCTGAAAATTTTAACCAAATGTTACATTGATGCATTGCGACAAAAAGCATTTGGATTTTCTCCTGAGGAACCAGCCATACCTCTCTCTCTCCTGGGCTCTTTGGGCATGAATGAGGGAACACGTGCATAAATGGCGTGTGCCAGATGGTCCCAGAAACGAATTAATGGTTATATATTGGAAGTATAGCTAAAGCTCAATGTATAATAAAAATTTTACACTAGCATCCCTCCAAATATATTTTTTTTAAGTTTTAATCGTTTTTATGAAAAGACCTTATCCTCCTTATTTTGAGTAATTGCGTATCGAAAAAATAAAACATAAATATCAAAAAATATATATTTGGGGAAAGCATTGCAGAAAAATCTATGATATTCACAATTTTTTTTAAAAATTAAAAAAAAATCGCTAAATAGCACTTTAAGGACTTTAAACAATGGCATAAAAAATCGCAGAGTAGAATTTAGAAGAACTTCGCAATTGTTTTTCAAGAACTCTATCATGTTTTTTTTAGCAGTAAGAGTATCGATCCATAACCAAATTCAGCCGGTATTATTAAAAAATATTCACTGATGCATATAAATTCCAACTTGTTGAGCATTTCAAAAAAATTCAATTGATAGGGCTGCAGCATTACTTATAGCCTTGTTGCAATTTCTGTGACAAAATAATTTCAAGGAACCACAAAATTATGATGGACTATCATAACGATCACAAAACATCAAATTTTCTTAATTTTGAAGTTTTTCAAAATCATTTTGTGACAAAAATTGAAAATTTCTGTGAAGGTGTATGGACAGGCCATGTTTAATGCCGCAACCGCCGCAACCTTACCAATAGTTCTACGTTACTAGTAGTTTTTTTTAATAGGTTTTTCAAATGACTTAGCTATTTATTTTCGTATTTATCTAATAATTAATTATTGGATCAATGGACACTTTCAATAACTTATACAAGTTCTAAATATATTTGTTTAAATCATTTTGAAGGGATTTTCCATCATTTTGCTCTGAAGGTTGGTCAATAACACTAAGACGACGATGGTCGGAAGGGTAATGGGAATTGTCTGAATCAAGATGAATAATAAATACAACAATATTTTCATAATTGCTAGATGTGTCCCAGAATGATAAAAAACACGATTTTTTATAAAATCTAAAAAATTGTTTTGGTGTATGAAAATGGTTGCTGCATTACTTGTTAAAATTAAATAAAATAAAACTTAGAATCGTTAGGTAAAACAAACAAAAAAAATCAGAATTGTTTGTAAAAATGATCACGTTTCCCATTTTTGAAAATCCTGTTTTGATGATCATTTTAATTAACTTTAAGTAAACCTATAGGGCTCTCCCCGAAGACCACGAGTCGATCTTTCTAACGTGTCAACGTGTGCTTATAGATCTGGTATCTAGACGAATACCTGTGATTCTGAAATTTCAGAATATTAGTATTTGAATAATGTAACCCCTCAAGGGTATGGAATCAAAATACAATAAAAAAAACACTCAAAATCTAGGGGTTATAAAAATCCGGAACGCTCAATGTTGCGTAATATTTTCTGAAGTCAGTAATGCTTAAATGATGGTTTCACTTCTTTTGGATTTCTATTATTGAATTTAAAAAATACTGAATTATTTGTAAATTTTGAAGAGAGCCAGTAATTAATTTTTTTTTGATCATCTGACTAAGGGGTTATGTGGGTCGCGCAGACCAGAAAAAAACAGAATATTTCCTTGACATCTATTTTCAATATAATAAGAAAATAAATCTAACTCTTAAGCATATTAAACTGTATTTTCCGAAATTTGCATTTTAAAATTTTAAAAATTCAGCCCTTGGGCTGATTTTTGGAAACGGGTTTTGATAAAAAAGAAACTTTGGTGGACAAGGTGTCTCAGAGTACATTCACCTGACGTCAAAAAACTAAATATTTTTTGTTAGCAATTGAGTTAAACTCGTACTTGAACTGTGGATTTTTTTTTACTTTGAGCACAACTTATTTTATAAGACAGAACATAGTGTAAAATATGCCGAAAATTGTACTTTTTTTGTATAAAATTCTACCAAAAATCCAAATTTCATTAAAAAAAAAAACATATCTTTCAAGTAGGAGCTTAACTCATCAGTTTAGAAGGAATATTTAAAATATTTTCAAATTTCATATATTTTCAGGAATTTCAAATTCTTTTAAATGAAAATTTCAGAAAATATGGTTTAAATGTCGAATGCTTAAGAGCCTTAAGAACTTATATTAAAATAAAAATTTATTATGAGGGAAAACTTAGAGAAAATATGGTGTTTTCCAATCTTTTTGACCTACGTAACCCCTTTAAATAAAGATGCGCAGCAGAATAAAGATATTTTAATTTAGATTTTAGATTTTTAATTTTAATCTTTTTCCAGTAAAATATTTTTTTTAGCGGTAGGAAAATTATATTTCGTTTAGAACTTTGAGATTTCATGTGCTATATGCTTCAAATTTTTAATTGGATAAATTTGTGATTGGAAAATTAATATATTAGCGTAAAATGGAGTAATTTGGAATTATGCCGAATTTGGAACTGTGAGATTTCCTAACAGTTTTAGATGGCAAAAGGAAAAAAAAAACTTCGAAGAGGTACTCTTGAATGTAAGGTCTTGTCCTTCTTCGTGGCTTTCTTTTTCTCTTTGACCATCTGAAACAGTGAGAAAATCTCAAAATTCCAATATAGACATAATTTTGAATTACTCCATTTTAATTTATTTCCAATTCCTAATTTTAATTGATTAATAATGTTGTATGTATTTATTTGAACTCTAAATAATTTTTCAATAAATTGTTGCTTTACTGATCAAATCGATCAAACTAACTAAAATAAAATAAACATTGCAAAGCTTGGGAAATCTACATTTATACTTATTTATTTATTTATTTTTGGTCAATCAATTAGCAGATTTTTCCAGTAAATAATTAGAAATGTTTCGTAAAGAATTAATTTTCATATTTAAAAACCTAAAAAGTCATCAAAAATTTCTTTAAAGCATATCGAAAATTCTAAAATAGTTCATAACTTTTTCATTTTCCAAATATTAATATTATGGACATTTAAATAATTTATTATTTTCGTTCCAATTTACATACTGGTCAAATTTTATTTTTACTGCGAGGACTCCAACTATATTTACCTAAATATTGCCCGATCTAATACAGTATTTATTTTTAATAAGAGGCAAAACTTTTAAAGAATTCAAGTTATTAGTAACTCTTTTTATAAACTTTAAATTTAATCATTAAAACTCTTTTTTTTCTAAAGATGATAAAGGTAACAATATTCGCATGCGGATACGAAACACTTAAGAGTTAATAATTTTTATAAAGACTTGGCATAAATAATTTTCCTTCTTAAAATATGAACTTGAGTGTATTAAAGTAGTTCTCGAATTAGATAAATAATATTTGAGTGAATCTGGAAAATTCTAATAAGTGTTTAATATTTTTAAACGAAATAATAAATTTTTTTAATGAATTTTAACTCTCTTTTTACTAAGGGAAGGCTTTCAGGTTTCGCACACACTCTGACTTCGAAAACTTCATATTTTAACCATATTTATTTTAAAAATCTGAAATAGGTTGGATTCATTAACCCTTTAAAGACGATTGGAACACCGGTGTCCCATAAAGAAAATAATTTTTCCTGACTACCCAAAGTTATTTTTTTCTTATGTCTGCACATAATTGTAAAGTAGATGGTTGAATTAATCTACAATATTTTTTGCAAGTCTCTAGCTATTTGCTATGTAGTAAATATTTAAGCTCAAAAAATCTCGAATTTTTAAATTCTCAAATTCATAATTTATTTAATTTATTTTTTATACTTCTAATATTTTTTTAGGCAAAACCCTTTTTGGCAATAGAAACTACAATACTCATACGTAATATTTTTCATTAAAGCGAAAAATATTATTTATTGGTATTGTCAGAAAAATTACTTAAATTTTTGGGCTATTTTTGTTCCTATCGTTCATAGAAGCACAAAATACACCGAATCAGACTCTGTTGGACATTCCAAAGTTAGATATATTATCATTGATTATGTTTCCCAGTTTAATTTTTATTGTTGATTATCAGTCCGTAAAAAGTGTCTCGTCGTTAAAGGGTTAAAGGAATATGGGAAAAAATAGTAGTGTTCCAAATCAGAGTGTGTGCAAAACCCGAAAGTCTACCTCTACAGTTCAAGCAAATTCACTACATTACTTTTTTCTTACTTTTCAGGTCTATTTATGAGGAAAGTAAACCTTTAGGTGATTATATTTTCCCAAATAAAACCAAAAGCACTACCACTGGTTCCTTTCATTCTTTACTCTGTCATTGAAGAGAGAAATTAGTCACTAAAGTCCTTATCATTATCACTTTTCCCGTATATTAATTTGTGCAGTCTTTAAGACAGTTTCTCGATTAGAAGTACTAAGGTGCAGATAAATTTATTAAGAGTTCCACGAAAGATTTCAACAGTAGAGAAGGTGAGAAACCCTCCTGAAATTTTGTCTCAAATTTTGCCTTGAAGTTCGCTGGGGTGGACAGGAGCAGTAGGGGAAGTAATTTGATGCAACGGAAGGTGTTCATGCAAAAAGGAAAATACATCCTATCCATAGGAATTAACTGGTGTATGCATAAAAACGCCGCATATAAGGCATGAGCAGAGGGAGTTATGTATGTTTGAATATATATGGAATGAGCCTCTGAGCGTTGATTGGTTGAGCGGCACGTGTTATTCCCCTCCTCAACGGCCAGGTAACCGGTATAAAAACGTCCCACCGGCTCCGTTTTGCTCAGATGAATATAGTTCTTGGTGAGGAACAGTTGGTGCTTCTTTGGTGGAATTGTTAGTGCTGAAATTTTGAGATCGTTCGAGTTGCTTGTGAAATTGGATCAAAAGTGTTTTGAGAGATGACTTCCGAAGTCTATCGGTATTACTATATCCCGTGCAAGGGTGATCTGCTGGAGATGGATCAGATGAATGAGGCACAGGGATATATTGGACAGCCGTATTTGCAGAATTATCTACCCTTGGTACCACACTACGACAGCTCCTTCTCTGATGGCTGGCACACGCCAAGTCCAGGCAGTATGAGATCGTCCAGTCCTGAGTATATTGATTTAAATCCGCCACCTCAATTTGGAGTCCCATGCAAAACCATACCGCCAATTGATTCTCTCACGAAAGGGAAAAAGCGAAATTATCGAAAGCATCAGTCTGCGATAATTTCAGTCACGAAAGACACCGCTCTCAATTCGCCGGAGGATGGACCGTGCAAAAAGCCACCAAGTGAAAATAATCTCGTCGTCACAGTCTTCAATGAATCATCAATGGCCATTGATCAGGATATTTTGACGGAAGACAGTGCTGATGAAGCCCTCTTCGATGTGACGGACTACCCAAGTAGCACAGAAGGGATCGATGGAGGTGGAAAGAAGAGACGTGGGAAGCAAGTGTCGCCAGTGGTGAAGCGCAAAAGACGTTTGGCGGCAAATGCCCGTGAAAGGAAACGCATGAGGACACTAAATTCTGCCTTTGATAGACTCCGACAGTACTTGCCATCATTGGGCAATGATCGACAGCTTTCCAAGCACGAGACTCTCCAAATGGCACAAACTTACATCACAGCCCTATGGGAATTGCTCCAGTAATCCCTGGAAATTATCCAGGACATCTCATCAGTATTATACTTTACTAAGATATAGTGCTTCTGAGGCTGGCCCAATCAAAAAATCCCTGTTGCCATTCAAATTGTTATTTGTACAATGTTAGTTAACTATTCGCGTCTATTTATTGCCATTTTTTTTTATAAAAAATTATTCGCCATGCCATGTACCAATTCCTAAGATAGTGTAACGATTTTAGGTAGATATCATCCAATTTGTTGTGTACTGAGATGTTAAGAACAAATATTTGAAAAAAGAAAAACAAAAAAATGTTACAATGACGATTTTTTTTCGAGACTGAGAAAACACTTGTAACATAATTGATATTAAAAATTATATTACCTTAGTGAAATTGTATTTTTTCTATCCTTTGTGATTTGCCCTCCACTCCATCCTCCTGGAAACCAAATCCTTTTGTTCTGCTCAACCACATTGCAGGTAAATTCTCAAACAGGTCGATTTTTTTTGTGAATCTTTCGTCGTTATTTTTTTTTGTCCGAACGTCTAGGTTTTGGAGAGATACCTGAATCAATTTTTTTGTTAGACTATATTTTTTATTGCATACTCTATCTTTTCCTTGGAGATGCGACTAATTTTTTCACACAGCCCAGTAGAAGCTCCAATGCAATTCCTCACGGAATTCTCATGAAGTTGATTGTCTTGGAATGATAAAGTTTTACAAAATCTTGCTATCATGTTCGTGATTTTTCGACAATTTAATAAATTTATCTCCACATCTGGGATGGTTACTATCTTAATTTTGGGCAACAAGTGCACGCTACCTCTGAAGAGATTTTTAAAAATTCTTTGGTGAATCGATCAATTTCGAAAACGGTTATTATCGAATTTATCATTTTTGAAGATTATAATTAAAAGCATTAAAAGGTTTTCCAAAATTAAATTGATCATGAGCCGTTTGTGCAGAAGTCTTTTAGTTTTTCTGCTTAAAGAGTCCTCTTGCTAATTCGGTTATTCGGTATTACAGGGGTACACTTCAAATATTTTCTTCACTTTATCGTTTTTTGATTAATTTCATGATAAAAAAAAGGGAGTCACAAAGTTTAAAGATTTATCCCCTTTAGTAAACTTGAGACTGGAGTTGTGCCCCTATCATATTGTATTAACGATTTTACATTTAAGAAAGATTTCAATGTCTAACATCATTTTTTGGATTTTTTTTTAAAAATTCTATTTTAATTTTAAGTTTGGTATCTTCATATATTTCACAAATAGGCTTCAAATTAACAGATTCCCACAAATTCATTATTTTTACTTTTAAATAAACATGGTGCTATTAATATATAATTAGGTTCTTTATCGAGTCATCATCCAAGAAGTTATATAAATATTTGAACAATGTATTGGAATCCTAAAAAGTCGAAAAAAAGACTTATAAGCCAAACGGTTTTTAAGATATTGACTTCCAACCTTTAGTACTCTACCCCTTTTTTGAAAGTGGATCAACAATTCTTTTCAGTTTTAGATACGATTTGAAGGTAATACATTTTGTCTAAATATTTTTCTCCAATTTCTCTTTATAATAGCTGTGTAATGCAGTGTGGATATAATATTTGATAAAACTTGTTATAGGACCGATTAAGGATCTCAAATTTGAAATCCGTTCGCTGCGGTGATATACAGATTTTTTCTATATGAAGTTTAAGTTTTTTTTAATGTTTTCTAATAAATTCAAAGATTTATATATCCATTTCAAATTGTCCAATCCTTACAGGTCATCAAGAACCGACAACCAACTTAAAAATTTACTTCATTGTTTTCTTTAATTTAAAAAAGGGTGATTTTTTTTGAAAATCGTAAAAGAGTGTTCTTTAATTTTAACCTAGGTTTTTGCTATGCTTAAGGGGTTACGTGGGTCAAAAAGACTAAAAAAACTGAATGTTCTTCAACATTGTAAAAAGTCATTTAATTTTCAAGCTCTTCTTAAAAAATATGAAAATGTAACCTTTGAGCTATATTTTCCAAAATTTTTATTAAACAATTTTAAAAATAAAACCAATGAGATATGATTTTCACAGACGTTTTTGAAATAAAAACTTACTTTTCGATGAACAAGAATACCTTAAGTAAATTCATCTGATATCAAAAAAATAAATAAATCATGTTAGGAAGTTAGTTAAATTAGACCTTAAATGAAGGATTTAAAGTTTCCTCAATCACAACTTACTTTACAAGACGAAATACGGTGTAAAATACGTCGAAATGGTTTCTGTTTGTACAAAATTCTCCCAAATCAAGTTTTATTTTTTTTTTTATTTTTTGTTTAAGGACTAGTTTAACTTATCTCCTAATAGGTCTTTTTCTAATTTTTTGCTTTAGGAATGATTTACTCTGAGTGAATAATCTGATCTACTGTAAAGTACAATTTTTCAAAAAAGTCTCTAGAAATCAAGTCACAGTATCTGAATTTTTAAATTTTTAAAATAAGAATTCCAGAAAATATAGTTTAAATAATGTACTTTCATTTTCATATCCTTAAAACTAAACCTACCAACCATTTTTGGTCGTTTTTCCTAGTTCACTCGGTCAAATGACAAGACGCGGTAGGTAGGATACATTAACAAATTTTTCTTGGAATAAAGGAAAAAATTAAAATTTAAACACTGAAAAATAATTTTACATATGTATTTTAACAAATTCATAAAGTTTGATAGCGACATTGTACCGTTTAAATTATGTGTTAATTAAAAAAAAATTAAACCGATTATTTTGACCGGTCTTAGTAGGTTTATTGTTAAGAGCTTAAGTTAAATAATTTTTTTATGTTGAAAAATACTCATTAAAGACTTGTTTTTAGTCCTCTTGATCCATGTACTCCTTAAAAGAGTTATAGAGGATAAAATCGCACACCTCTTAGCTTGAGATAATTGAAGCTGAACTGCGAGATTTATAAAGATATAAATTTTTGGATTTGAGAAAGCTTCTAAATACATTTATATTTACAAAACAATCTAAACTTGATCTCGACGAGCGGATTTTAAATTTGAGATTCATAAAAAGGCCCTTAAAAACCTTTTTCATTCTGAAGGGTTCTTTATATTGGGAGTAATTTTCGGCAAAAATTGCATTTTTGTCGGAATTTTGAAGTTTCCATCGTTTCCACATACAACAGTGTAGACGATTTCCTTCAAAAGAGCAATTTTTGACGAAAATTACTGACACAATTTTGTTACACAATTAAAGGAAAATGCTCACAATGTTAAATAAAGGAAATTGAAAGGAACGAAATCTAAAATTATTGATATATCCCTTTTTAAAATTACAGGGAACTACTTCAGTATTTTGCAATTTTAAGATTTTAATTTACTTTAATAACAATAGCATCCACGGTACAATATTGGGTTATTCTGAACATATTTAAAATTTTGGGGTTTTGAGTATTCTTTACTTCTTTTACATGGCCAGAGAGAAAAGGAAGAACATTTGTTCGTGGTCTTTTTCTTTTATCTCTTGTGCCGATTTGAAACAGAGAAACAATCTTAAAATTCAAAATTTTTTCTTTTCAAAATTACCCCATTTTTCAAAATTTTACTCTTTTTATTTACTGTTTTTATTTTTAAATTTTTATTGTATTTTTCTGTTAAACAGGGGTCAAATCCATAAGGGTCTTGGTCAAACTTCCGAAAGCCAAAATCCCGGTACCCAAAGAACGCCAAAGTTCCGAAAGCCGAAATCCCGAATGGGCCAAAATCCCGAAATCTGAAATCCCGAAAGCCAAAATCCTGAAAGCCAAAATCTTGAAAGCTAAAATTTTGAAAGTCAAAATCCCGAACACCAAAATCCCGGAATCCAAAATCCCCGGTGGCAGCCAAAATCCCGAAAGCCAAAATCCCGAATGTGTAAAATTCTGAAAGGGATGAAATTATATGGGGGAAAATGTTTAGAATAATTTTCCAAGACACAGAAGATTTCCCTTTGCCTCCAAAAAACGCGGATACAATCCTGGGAGTAGCTATGAAACTTTTAAGAACTCGGGATTTTGACATTCGGGATTTTGGCCCATTCGGGATTTTGGCTTTCGGGATTTTGACCGGGACCCCTCCTTAAAAATGTTAATAATGGAGTGATCACCGGTACTGCAGTTACACTAAATCAATTAACTGAATATTCAGTATATAGGGGAAAGCTTTCAGGCTTCGCACATACTTTTGACTTTGAACGCTTTTTATTTTTATTTTTCATATTCCGTTAATGAATCAGACCGGATTTTTTTTAGGAAATCTGTGACTTAAGACTAGCATTTTAAATTGCCGCTAGGTCAGATTTATTAAAGGAATATGGGAAAGATAAGTGTTCGAAGCTAGAGCAAGTGCAAAGCCTGATAATCTTCCCCTACCCCAATATATTTTAAATATTTTATTATACATATAGTCAAGATAAATTAAATTCCCCTTTCAATTCCTTTATTTGTACCTCAAGTGGTTCAATTCTGAAAAGAGGAAATATAAATATTGGGGACTAATGGGACTAAATGTATGCAAATTTTGAATTATTTGAACTTCAAGAATTCTTTTTCGAAGAATCACTTTCGCTAATGAATTTTAACAAGGGTCCATTGTCATTTTAGCATGTGACTCCTTTCAATTTTTGAAAGAGATGAAAAGTAAATTGGGTTCGAAAATGAATTTTTCTTATTCAAGAAGGCATATTCCTTTTGTTTGCTAGCCGCCAAATTGGTCTGCGTAGACAGTCATCAATATTACACGGAATGCTTCCACATAGGGATGATGATTTACAAAAGTGAGACCCCCAGAGAACGATCCATTTGTTTTGGACTTGGGAGTTATTCAGGTTATTGGCTGAAAAATTTATACTTTTTTTTTCTTCCTTGCTCATAAGAAAGCGACACGCAAACACCTGTTTTTGCTGATGGCATCTTTATGCTCTCTTTGGTCAGTTGAATAAGATTTGCCTAATTTCTGCTCCTTGGCACACAACAATTGAGGCATCATGAGAAAGTGAGATTTGAATTTTGATTGAAAAGGATTGTGTGCAGGGGAGACAGAAATGAGAATATGATTCTCTTTTTTCAATTTATTTAAATACGATAGCCATTGGATATTTTAGTGCAGAAAAGAAGTTGAGGAGGAAATGGTACGAAAGATCCTCTTTTCGTTTATTTTTCTGTCTTCCGTCATGATGACCAGGAGGGTCATATATTTAGCATTTTATTGGGTCCTTTTATCGTATCAACTGACAGCGAGCACCCGTCCTCTATTGTTTTGCATACTTTTTCTCCCAAAAAAGACCTCTTCTCATACCTTATTCCATTTGTCAGGGTGTCCAATTTTTTATATACGGCATATGATGGTAATTTTTGCGACAGTTTCATTGCAACTTAGTTCTATGAGAGATATATGAATCCTCTGACACAGAAAGTGCGCCAAAAAGGAATCTTAGGGTGCCCGATACACCTTTGATGATCTATCCGTTTGAAAGATTAAATCTCTTTTTTGTTAAAGCGAGGAGTTTCCTGGACAATGTCCTCTTTTTTCCGTTGGATGGATTTACGAGCATTTCAGTGAGATTTTCATATCACCTCAATATCTCGGCATCGCATTTTGGATTAATGCATAACTGTAAGGGGGATACAGGTGCTTCAAATGCCCTTATAGACTAAAAGTAAAAACATTCACTTGCGCTGGGGTAAAAGTAAACGCTATAAACACACTGATAATTTATACGCACCTTCTTTTTTTTTCTTCCCAGAAGTGTGTACAACAATTACACATATCTCGGTTGATCTTCAGAAGGGGTAAATATTTAGAATACTTTTGGGTGCAACGTTATTGCAGGTCAAGAACTTTTGCCCATCGCGAAAGAGAAGGTGTTTGTCCTTTTGGGCCTATAAGTGATTCAGCTTGCTCTAAAAAATTCATTGTATGTTAAAAGAATGCATAACGAATCACCATGGTAAAAAAAACCACCATAAATTACACCAAAGAGCCTTTAGATATGTAAATTAATTTTAGGAGACGGAAATAGCAAAATTTCCTCCGGAGTTATCTTGGAGGGAGTGTTTATTTCCAATTAGCAATCAATTATTGGCTACAAAGACTCTCTTTCACAAAAGACCAAATTAGCATGTCTTTGTCACATGCCCCTACACCGCTTGTATCCTACACTATCCAATCCTTGCTTGAAAAGAACTTTCCTCGGTGAAAAGTGAATTTTTGGAAAGTGACTCCAAAAAGATGATTAATTGGTTTTGATTTAGTACCCCAAGAATATTTTGTATGAGGGTGAATGAGGCGAAAGAACTTGCATATCAGCTCAATGTTGACCACTGTATTAACGGCCCACCTTGCGCTAAACTCCTGTTTTTGAAGATGACCGGTGTTCGATTGTGTAGATATGCAAAACCGATTTAACAATGCAGACTGAGAAAGGGTCACAAATAAGACCAGAAAAAAGCATTTCACTTACGATAATGATAAAATTCTGTATATACTCTGAAAGAACTCACTTTCCGCTTCCTCATTTTGCCAAAACACTTTTTCAGTTAGCCAATGCTTTTTTTTTCTTTCAATTCGATACCTTTTTATAACAAAGTTTAGTGGGAAATAATGTGTTTAATTAACCAGGCAACTCCCAAAACCCTAAAGCACTGCAAAAAATTTATGCAGACAAGATACAATTATTGCTGCAAAAAAAAAGTCTGATGGTGGATTGAATTACAGTCTGAGGAAACGTTCATAAAAGGTATTGCACTTCATTAACTCGCCAAGTAGCTAAACGAAAAACCAAGACAAACACCTTGCAGAAATGTGATAAATGAGAGGATAAGAAAATATATATTTAACTAAAAAGTCTTCATCTATACAGCTAAATTTCTAATAATTTATAAGGCATTATTAATGGTAAAGCCATAACATTTTCGTATTTAGCATTTCGCAGGGAGTTTTGGACTTCCTGAATAAATTTCACCTAAGGGCAATTTAAGCCACGCCTCTTTTGGAAGTGATGCATATACAATATTCTGTGCATACTTAAATGTTAATGCGATTCTCGCTAATTGTTGAGAATTAAAGCTGGGCTATAAGGCTATAAGATTGGTCCAGATTTTTTTTCAGAAATATGGCCCTACCTTACCTTATTGCGTTAAAGCCTCTACACACTAGGAGCAATTTAAAAAAAATCCTTTTACTGCTCGAACTCCACTTTTCTCAACAAATCTTCGGGTTTCAGACAATTTCTGAGAAATATCGCCACGCTTTTTGGCCGTCTGTACGTCTGTTCGATCGGCTGTCGCCGGCTCTAGAAGCCAAACAGATAAAGATAGCGACTTGGGATCTAAGGGGGACCCCACGTTAGTCAACTCAAGGATCGTTAACATGCCCCTCATCCAAAACTATCTTTTCATGGGATTTTTCAAAAACGCGTCGTGCGATTTTTTTCCGTTTTTGGATATGTTATAGAGATTACCCAGACCCAGGCGGACAATTGACCATGTGTGAAAATACCGGTGAATCATTCCTAATAACGATTTTTCGTTAATAAAAATAATAAAAAAGAGCGTATTTATAAACCGAATGGGATCAGTTTTGGACTCGTTGGAAAGGTCTTAGAATTGCCTACAAAACTGAACCGGTTCCAATCAGATTTGAAACGGTTATCAACCGTTGATTGGTTCATAACCAATAACTAATTTTTAAACGAAGACCAATTATATTAGTCCTAAGTTATTTTGGCCAATATTTGAGTGATTTATAAATCCGTTTAAATCAGTTGTGAACCGGTAATGAACCGGTTATAAAGCGATATATAATTTTTGTCCGAAAATCAATTTTATTACACTTAAAATTGTTTTGTGGGATCTTTCGAGTGATTTACAAATCGATTTAAATCGACTGAGAACCGGTAAACGGTATATTATGAGAAAGTACTTTTGAGGGATAGCACCTAAGTCACGAGTTCGAGCATTTTGCAAAGCTGAGGTGCTTTGCCAACGCTTTTTTAAAGAAAATTTCCCCTATCATTGTAGGCGCAGAAACGTTAATGTTTTTTAGAAAGGCCATTTTTGACGAAAATTGCTTCTAGTGTGTAGACACCGTAGACACCATTATTCAAAAACACAAATCACGGATTAATTGAACAGCGTTAAAATTTTTAAGGGCAAATGTGATACCAGTGTCAAGATTAAGTTTTCAAAATCTGCTGAAAAGGCTTTTCCAATTTAATTTCGGTTTTGTATTACTAAAAAAATATAATAAAGTAAATAAGGAAGTGACACGATATTTTCAATGCAAATAAACATCATAAATTCAATCTAATTCACCTACAACCATATAACACTTATGGAAGGAACAGAAACATTATAAAAATTTTATATTATAGAAATTATACAGATTCTTATACATTATAGAAATTTTACAGATCAGTGTTCAAAAACTAAAATGGGGATAATGTACGCAAGTATTATAAGGGGCGAGGTTTGTTTTTTTTTAATTAAAAGGCTTCAAATAGTTCATGAAATTTTACAACGGATATATTTTAAATATTAACCAAATGAACGTGGCTTCCAAAAGAGGGTGTCAGCCTATTTTCTTAGTTAAAGATCATTTCTTAGTTATGATTAATTTTAAAGTCTTATGTATAAGAGGTTTGGTGTATTTATTAAGAAAAAAGCCTTTTAAGCTCCGCCCAAAATTAATTTATATAGAGAAACTTGAAATGCTATAGTATTTCCATATTTTAAATTCAAAAATTTGAACTACATCTACTTAAAACTCCGTAAGGAGGCGTAACTTAAAATTTCCATTAGTGCTTTTGATGTGATACTATTCCCCTATTCAATTTTATAAATTTAAAAATCTCAACTTAAAAAATATACAATGTCTATAAAAAGGATATT